>NC_140491.1:70819002-71034002 GCF_964271855.1 Acomys minous
CAACCTGGTTAAATGCCATAACAACAGAAGCCAGCACAGGGTGCTGTCTAAGGGAGGTCAGAGGAAATGGAGACCAGCTCTGCCTGAGGGAGCTTTGGAAGGTTCCAGTGCTATAATGCAATTTATTCTGCAGCTATAATGCAATTTATTTTGCAGCTATAATGCAATTTATTCTGGTACAGGACCTTTGAGAAATGATTTTCAATATATGCAGGCTTATAAAACTATAAACATTGGTCAAGAAAGCAGACTCACTTGATGTTTTATATGCAAATCATAACACACACACACACACACACACACACACACACACAGCGCTTAGAAAGTATTCAGAAGGGAAGAAAGTTTTAGCTTTGTGTCAATAGAATCAGTAGAGTCTGGAAATGTAGCTCATTCTTGGGGTTCTCTCTCCAGCACTGTCAGTAAACATAAATGAAAAGGGTAGGGTGGCCTCGGGGGAGCATCCAACAAACCAAATAACCCAATTAAAAATGGGTACAGAGCTAAACAGAGAATTCTCAACAGAGGAATCTCAAATGGCCGAGAAGCACTTAAAGAAATGCTCAACATCTTTAGCCGTCAGGGAAATGCAAATCAAAATGACTCTGAGAGTCCATTTTACACCCATCAGAATGGCAAAGATCAAAAACTCAAGTGACAGCACATGCTGTCGAGGATGTGGAGCAAGGGGAACACTCCTTCATTGCCGGTGGGAGTGCAAACTTGTATAACCACTGTGGACATCAATATGGATGTTTCTAAGAAAACTGGAAATAGATCTTCCTCAAGACGCAGCTATACCATTTCTGGGCATATACCACAAAGATGCTCTACCATACAACAAGGACACTTGCTCAACTATGCTCATAGCAGCCTTATTCGTAATAGCCACACACTGGTAACAACCCAGATGTCCCTCAACCAAAGAAAGGATAAAGAAAATGTGGAACATTTACACAGTGGAATACTACTCAGTTATTAAAAACAAGAAAATCATAAAATTTGTAGGCAAATGGATGGAACTAGAAAATATTACCTTGAGTGAGGTTACCCAGACCCAGAAAGACACAGTTGATATGTACTCACTTATAAGTGGATATTAGCCATATAGTACAGGATAACCATGTTACAATCCACAGACCCAAAGAAGCCAAGAGTCCAAGGGAGATGCTTGACTCTCACTCAGAAGAGGAAATAGAAATAAAAATCTACATCTGAAGTAGAGGGAGGGAGGGACCTGGGTGGGAAATGGGGTGGGGAGGATAACAGGAGTCGGGATCAGCTGAGTGGAGAGAGAAGGAGGGGGTGAGGAAAAGAACTGGGAGAGAGAACAGAAAGTGGGGGGGGGCATCTCTGGGACAGTGGAGGCTTCTGGGAGTCTATTGGGGTAACCCTAGCTGAGACTCCAAGGGATGGGTGTTAAGGAGCGGGGTGGGATTCCCAGTGGAGGGAGGGGACACCAACCCACACATAAAACCTTCAACCCAAAATATGTCTTGTCTACCAGAAGTGTGGGGCACAGAAGGAACAGAGACTGCGGGAATGGCGCACCAGTGGCTGTCCCAGCTTGAGCCCTACCCTCTGAGGACAGACCACTGTCACTATTAATGATACTCTATTATGCTTGCAGACAAGAGTCTAGCATAGCTGTCTTCTGAGGGGCTTCATCTGGCAGCTAACGGGGACAGATGCAGAGACCCAAGGCCAAGCAATGGGCCAAGCTTGGGGTGTGCTGTGGAAGAGTGGGAGGAAGAACAGAGGGAGCTGGAGGGGTCTAGGACACCACAGGAAAACTCACAGAGTAATCTAACCTGGGCCCATGGGGGCTCACAGAGACTCCAACCAGAGAGCGTGCACAGACTGAACCTAGGTCCCCTATACATATGTAGCAAATGTGTAGCTCTGTCATTATGTGGGTGCCCTAACTATAGGAGTAGGGGATGTCTCTGAATCTGTTACCTTCCATCGGGTCACTTTCCCCTAGCTGGGCTGCCTTGTCACTCCGCTATGGGAGAGGATGTGCTTTGTCCTGCTGTGACTTGAGATACCAGGGTGGACTGATCCCCAGCTGGGCGGGGCCTCTCCTTCTCTGGGAGGAAGGCGAGGGGGGAGTTGGAGGAGGGGATGTGCAGGTAGGACTGGAAGGAGAGGAGGCAGGGGGCTGGGATTGGGATGTGAAGTGATTAAATAAATAAATAACTAAATGGAGAAAAAACAGAAGAAAGGGTAGAGGTAGGCAGAAAAGTGGGCAGAGGGAGCCATGCTGCACCCGTGAGTGGTGTCGTGCGCCTCATCTCCTGTTCGGTTGTGTCCACTGCATGCAGGGAGGGGTAAAGAAGTCGTGCTCTGGGGTGGGGGGAGAAGTCCCTTTCTGTTCTTGCTGTCTCCTTGCTGTCAGTCCTGTTCTGCTGGGACCGGGAACAAGGCAGCCATGTGGGAAGCTTGGCAGCCAGGGAGCTCAACATCTTGGTATTGCGCTAAGGCACTCCTATGGAGAGATTCGAGGGAGACAGGAGACTCACCTGGAAGCTCGCAGGCCAGCTAGCCTGCAGAACACAGAACAGCGGCAGAAACGGAGACCGCCTCAACGCGCTTGCCGTGGCACCTGTCCACATGCAACTACTTAAAGAGTTGGGGGGTAATCTTCTCATTACAAATGTCCTGCTTATTAGTACATTCGTGTTCCTTCAAGAAAATAGTGGGTGGAGCCGAGCAGGTGTGGTGGCGCACGCCTTTAATCCCAGCACTCAGGAGGCAGAGGCAGGCGGATCGCTGTGAGTTTGAGGCCAGCCTGGTCTACAAAGCAAGTCCAGGACAGCCAAGTCTACAGAGAGAAACACTGACTTGAAAAACCAACAAAACAAAACAAACAAACAAACCAGACAGACAGAAAGAAGGAAAACAGTGGACAAGATGAGGGAGGGCTGTTTTCTAACCACTATCAAGGAGACCTTTGAGGAAAAGGGATTCTGAAGGGAGGGGTCAAGAGCCTGAGAAAGAAGTTCACCCAGAGGATGCTTTGAGAAGCAAGGAGGAAGCTCCCCTGTGCAGAACGCAAGCTACACTACCACGGGGAGCAGAGAGGTGCAGGGAGACTCAGCGGTGGGGACGGGGGATTCCCTGGCACCCCTGTGCACTTGTAGAATTCACACTGGCACCAGTGGGTTCGGAGCTGTGGGAGGAAGGCACGAGCCCAAAGGTCTGAAAGAGGTCACAGCCTCTTCGCCTTTGCCACCTAGTCAAGGGCACTTGGTTAAGCTCAACAGAGCTTCAGCTACCATGTTGAGCGCCAAGGGATGGTTTATTGCTTGGGGTACTTGCACTTGAAGTCACATGAGCACACAGCCACTCTGTGTGATTGTGGCACAATCTTTCAACAGCAAATTGCCTTGAGACATGGTGCTTTGATTGTGTGATCTCCTGGTAAACACGGCACCATCTGCGTGAGGGTCAGCTGCTGGAGGCATATGCTGCTGGAAGATGCTCCAAAGAAGCCAGTAAGGAGGCAGGACTAGGAAAAGGACCTCTGTGTTACAGAGCTGGTGACAAGGATGAGCAAGGTAACGTGCTTCTCTGAGGATGAACTAAGGTGTCCGTGTGGTCTCTGTAACAGGCCAGTTAATGAACGGTGACTGCTCATAAGCTGAAGGGAAAACAAACAGGAAAGTGGGGGAAGGAAAGGGTTTCACAGGAAAGCACCACAACTAGGGAGTGTCAGAGAGGGCACTGCAGTAAATGCCTGAGAGACAACAGTTCTGCTACCCTGCCAAGCAGCTGCCCGAACCAAAGGATGGTTGGACAGGGGGCAATATTCTTTATAGTCTCTCTCTTGCTCTGTGCTTTAGATAGCTGGCATTTTCTCAAGCTTTTGTAGGGAACTGAGCAAACACAACTTTCATAGCCCTCTTCCAACCAAAGCCCCTGTTCTATGTGAATTCCAGAGCCACTGGTTCAGATCTGCGCAGAAGAGGGCCCTGCCAACCACGCCCCATCGCAGAGCGCTACAAGACAAACTCCAGCTAGGTGCTGGAAGTTATGAGGAAGCTTTGTGTAAGCTGCCCGTGCAGCAGTGATGTCTGAGGGCTAGGTGTGTGTTCTGGATGCTGAAGACACAAGGCCTGAAGAGCTGATTTGTTTTGCTTGAGGATTCTGTAGGAAGAAAAACAACACAACTACCCTCTAACATAGGAGCCATGAAGACACGCTACCTACGATCATGAAAATAAAATGAGAGAATGCATGCCTTTAACTTCTCTTTACTATAAAGCTGAAATAAAAGCGCAGCAAAGCAGCTGTTCCCCGACGGGGTGAGAGGACATGTTCTCTTTACAACAGCGAGCTCTGTAGCTCACAAAACCCGTGCACATGGATAGGACAGGAGGCCCCTGTGTCTCAGATGATGATGAAGAGCTTTCCTGGGGAAAGGAAAGAAAAGAGTTTTAGAAAACCCAAACAGTAAATCTAGGGGCAATTGCGCTAGCCTGTACTTCCAGCTACATGGGAGGACAGGGCAGGCGGATCACGCGTCTGAGGCCAGCCTGGTCTACACAGAGAGACCCTTTTTCTTACACAAAAGAGAAAGGAAGCAGAAACAAGCCTCGGTTTATAAGCTGACCACAGCATGAAAAGGGACAAAGTGAACTGCACTCAGGGAGAAAGAAAAAGCTGTCATGGAGCATGGAGGAACGGGCAATGGCCACCCTTTTTTTCTTTTTATTTTCTTAAATGCTGGGAATGGACCTTGTGATTATGCAGCAAGCACTTCACTAACTAATTTCTCTGGCACCTTGATTCTTATTCGAAAGGTCACAGCCAGCAAATGAAATTAGACTAAATAAGAAATAAGAGATCTAGATAGGAGACAATGCTGTTTCTGGAGAAGTGTCTGTGTATTCAAAAGATGACACTTGCTTTTAAGTAAAGGAGAAGGAAACATAGACGCCCAATCTGCACGTTAATGTGACTGTGAGAGGGACACACACTGAATCTCCGAAGCAACTACCCGCAGGGGGTGGGATGCTAAAGATGGACTTAACTGTCCTCTCTGTGCTTTTCAGCGTGTTTCCTTTCTTTTTTCTTTCTTGTTTTAGTTTTGGTTTTTTGAGAAAGGGTTTCTCTATGTTGCCCTGACTCTGTAGGCCGGTCTTGAACTCACGAGATTCACTTGTCCCTACCTCTTAAGTGCTGCAATTAAAGGCCTGTGCCACTATGCCCGACCTTTTCAGTATATTTCAAATTCTCCTATAGCCAGCATATATGCTTTTCAGAACCACAGAAGGATATTAAGAAATATATCCACTTCTTTATGCCTATATGCATATACACAAAAGTAAGAACTAATATAAGATGTAGTGGAAAGAAATAATCAGACACTGGATTTTTTTTTATGCAGAACTGATGCTCTAGCCAGTATCTGGACATCTGGCAGTGAGCTTGGAGCTTGTTGGGGATACAGCAAATAAGGTAGTCCCTGTGCTTAGCAAGGTGAAGACCTGCAAATAATTATAAGGCAAAGTATGACTTGCATCTTGGAGAAATGCAAAGAGATACAAGGTGCCAAAGAGTGAAAGGTGGAATGGTCCATTAGCACAACCAGGCAAGGGTGCATGCAAGAGCTGAGACTTGGCAGAGGCATGCGGAGAAGGGCATTCTGGGAGGATGGAAAGTATAAGGAGACCTGAAAGGCTGTGATAATCCTAAGTAGAGATCTGTTTGCTGGATCCTGGGCCCCATGAGCTAAGGCTCAATGACGGGTAAGAGGAGGTTGTAGAAGCCCTGGGAGATGAGGCTAAGCATGAATTTTACTGCCTAGGAGCATGGTGCTGAAGGCCTGATGCTGTTTGGCTGAAAGCATCAGGATATTGTTAGAGCTGTACGTGAGGGCAAGCATCTGAGCAGCAATGAGGAAAGCAGAGCCCACGCTTCCTGTTAATTACAGCTGAGAAGGCAGTCAAACCAGGTTTCATCTGATGGAGAACCTTTGAATGGAATCTTTTAGAAGTCAGAGGAGCCAGAAAAAAAAAAAAAGGCGAGGTCAAAGGAAGAGGAAATGAAACAGATGGCACCCAAAAGGGACTGTGGGAAGCACGCATCTCTGCTTGGAGCTTATCCTACCTCTTCAGGAGAACAGGCAGGCAGCACACACGGAAGTATAAGTCACCTTCAAAATGGACTCTCCTAAAAAACAAGCATGTCCACTCCAGACATACAGAAGCAGAGTGCAGAGTTAAGTGTTAGGTATTGTGAAGTTCAAGGGTGCTGGAAAGGTGTAGGATCATAGCATTTTGCTGCTTGTTAAAGATGTACCATTTATTTTATTTATGTGTGTGTGCACATGCATGTGTATGTGTGTGTGTGTATTAGTATGCAGGGGCTTACAAAGGCCAGACAAGTTACAGGTGGCTGTGAGCATCTTGGGAACTT
Organism: Acomys minous; assembly: GCF_964271855.1. NCBI lineage: Eukaryota > Metazoa > Chordata > Mammalia > Rodentia > Muridae > Acomys > Acomys minous. Next base: position 70,825,426 of record NC_140491.1, read on the forward strand.
AACTTGAATCCTCTGGAAGCAGCAAGTACTCTTAACCAGCAAGCCATATCTCTAGCTCCAAGAAAACATAGTTGACTGCAGATAAAGTATGTGTATGGGGAAGTGGGCAGCCTGTCACCTACCACCTGTGAGACCACGGGCCAGGTTGCTACCTTTCAGAATCTCAGTGATCTCTTTTGTAAAATGGGGTGATCCTCTCTGTGGGTCTTGTGACATTTCAGTTAGTTTGTGTATACAAAGCACCCAAAAGACCACTGGCACTGGCTATGTGCATTGATGTGAATAGCAAGACGGCCTTTGGTGCTCTTGTCAGGACCAGTCTGGGTGGGAGCAAGAAGGGCAGCATCAAAAGAAGCAAGGAGGGAAGTCACAGGACTGCTGTGTGGGCCAGAAAGAGAGCTCAGAGAATCGCAGGAGTGTATTCCCAACGTGACTCACAGCTCTTGAGCCAGCTCAGTTTGAGATATGTTTGAAAGACTCTATTTCATGGAGACTTCAACTGACCAACTAAAAAGCAGAGGCCAAAAAACACATGACCCCCCAGAGCATCTGCTTTTCTTAAGAGGGTAAAGTAATTCATTATAAACCTCAAACAACAGTAACTGGGGTGTGAAACTGTGGGACTTTTCTGATACATCAGTCATGGTGGGGACATTGAACTTTTTTTGGTCATGATTTTTGCTGCTAAATTTACTTAGTAGGTAAAAGGGGACACGAAGGACTACGGCTCAGCTCTACCAAAGAGGTATCAAAGCTACTCTAGCTGTGGAATGGCTTTGTGCGCCCTGTGAAGATGACGGTGTGGCCAGAATCAGGAGGAAGCTCAAAGAAGAGGGTCTTTGCCTAAGGGCACCAAGTCCCATGATGCCAGCAGAGGCCACTTAATACACTAAATAAGTGCCTCTGCTTCTGAGAACCCACAGCTCTGTTTTCAGAGTCCACTCGAAGAACGGCTGGCAAAGGCATCTCCCTACCCATTTTTTCAGCAGTGTTGTAAGATGCAAGAGAGCAGTTCTCACTCTGCATGTTCACGGCACACTGTCAAGTTCTACAGACTTGATGGCAGAGCCACATAAACTCAGAAGAAAACCTGGGGCTTTTCTGAAAGCTTCAGAACTGAAAACACTTTCTCCTCATCAGAGCAGTGTACAAGGCAGTCACATGGTTCCATCAAGCCAGAGATCTGCTTTTAGGGGATGCAGTGAAAGAGATGGCTCAGCGATTAGGAACACTTGCTACTCTTGCAGAGGACCAGGGTTTGATTCTCAGCACCCACATGGGGAAGCTCACAATCACCTGCACTCCAGCTTCAGGGCAAGGACACCCTCTCTGGCCACTGTAGGGCACTGCATGCGTGTGGTGCAGACAAGTAGGTACACACACATACATAACATAATTTAAAAACATTTGCTCATGGTCATAACTGATGTTCCACATTGCTAAACCATGGCCACTGATCTGCAAGTAGACACAGGCTTGCAGTGGACATGTGAAGGAGCAAACCCACTAGGACACAAGATGGGGGAGGTCAGGGCTATGATCCAGCAGGTGATATGAGAGGCTGTTCGGAGAACACGAGAACTCTGCATAGTCAAGGTGGGAAGCTGTTCTATTCCATCTCTTGTACCAATGAATTAACCTCCGGGTGTGGTGGCGCAGGCCTTTAATCCCAGCACTCGGGAGGCAGAGGCAGGCAGAGGCCAACCTGGTCTACAACAAGAAAAAAAAAAAAAACCAAAAACCAAAGAATTAACCAAATAAGCAATGTGTTTGCAGTCTGTGTCTCCAGTTATGAAATGAAAAACGAAATTCAACATACAGATCATGATTTGAAAGGGTCTCTTAAGGTAGAGCAGGGCACCATATCCTACCACTGGAAAGGCTACAAGGCCCAAAGAACACCACACAACTGTACGAGCCGGAGATGGAGCTGAGCCAAGGTGGCCGCAGAGGCCCTGAGAGCATGGCCTGAGGAGGGAAACACAGGAGAGAAGCCCTGTGGCCTCAGGGAAGAGCATGAGTGGCATTCGGCCCACAGAAGGCAGCAAGCCTCTTACTCCTTGGAGGGCTGGCATGGAGGTGGCATCATCTGGTATTCTTACATGGTGTGTGTACAGCTACTGGTACAGTTTTGCGCCCCAGCTACCCATGTCATCAGCCAGACCTAGCTGCTCAAGATGCTTACCAAATGGCTGGTCAGGTGCTATGCTAAATCTCATGTTCTTGTTGGTCCCAGGAAACTAAGTCATAGAATCATACCGTGAGAAAAGCAGGGTGGTTTCTGGGGCAGCAAGAGTCAAAGTCATTTAGCACACGAGACAGGTGTCAGTGGGAGACAGAAGGACTGTGTTGTTCAGGGTTGGACGGAGAAAATGCAGTTTTGCTTACACCCCACCTCATGTTTTAAAGAGGGTTTGAGACAGTGTACGGAGCTATATCTTACTCAAAGGATGCAATTAGACACAGAGCACATAAGGGGACATCAGAGGTAGGTAATTGATCTGAACACAAGAGGGTAAGATTAGCATGTGTGTTGTAAGAGGTAAGCCACAAAAACAGCTCTGAGCTGCTGGAAGCCACTGCAAAGAGAGAACCCCTTTACTGTGCATCAAATGCATGCAGTACTCAGAGAAGCCAGAAGAGGGCGTTGGAGCCCTGGGAACTGGAATAACAATTATGAGTTGTTACTATCAGAATACAAGCCTATAGACTAAGACATAGACCCGGGTTTAAATGTCACTTCTGCCATCTGTTAGGTCTGGGACCTCATCATCAGTACATGGGACCCACTCGGGATTCACACATGTTTTCTGGGCATCCACAGAAGGAGGCACAGCCAAGCAACATCTACCTCATCTGGTTGTCTGTGAACAGTCAGTATGCAACTGCATTTCAAAAACTCAGCATAGCACATGGTAAGCATTTAATAAATGTTAGAACTAACAATAGCAACAGTAAACTAATAGCCACAACAGAAGACAGCTGGCTCCGTGCTCATGCGTACACAGCTGAAGGCCCCTCCAGTGCTATTCTCAGAAAACAGCCTAGTAAAATTTCAAAGTTGGCAAAACGGATTGTCTACAAAGAGAGGCTAGATTGTGTTAATTTGCTGGTGAATACTCCAATATGTATCTTGAGGTCCCTTGGGGAGCTGACCTGCTGCATAAGACTTGGACATAAGCCAGATACACTGCCCAAGTGGGGATTTTAGTTGTAGAAGGCTTAATTCTTGATGTTCATGAAAGATATGATGTTACCATCTCTAATCTCTCAGTTTGGTCATGCCACATGGAATACAATTTTGTCCAAAAAATTCCCATAAGCAGAAGGCATCGGCTCCAAATGGAGAACAACACTGCTGTTGGGGTGCTGAGCCAGCAGGCAGGTCCCCCGTTAGCAAAAGGTCATCTCTGTAGTCCCCGAGTGTAGTTTAAATCTGTGCCCAAGAAAAAAAATACAAATGACTTCTCACCTAATTTTGAGGGAGGGTTAGGTGAAAAATCTTGGCCAGAAAAGTGTTCCCATGCAAGCCCGAGGGTCTGAGTTTGATCCACAGAAGTCCTGTTTAAGAAGTTAGGCATCCATCTAACTAGATGTCTTTCGTCATTGCTGAGAACGGGCTATCTTGCTGAGTCACTGGGCAAAGGGCTCCCACAGACACCCCCACTCCGAAGAGCATAGGCTATTGTCAAGGGTACTGGTGTCTCCCTCCACACCCCGGGGGTAGAGTCCTATTGCTGGAGACATGACTAAATTATGCCTTTGGATATGGAGAAACTGAGCCAGTACCCAACTGGAAGCTGCATCCCTGCTGGTAGCATTCATGGTACTGGACGGTACTTGACCCACTACTGAAGGGGAAGAGAAATCATCAGTATCACATAGTTATGAACCCTATGACCTTCAAAAGCAACTGGTCTACAAGATATACTGGTAATAGTGTGCAAATGTTATGGGACTGACCAACTATGTTTTTGTTTGTTTAATATTGGATGTAAGGCCCACTTCGTGAGATGGAATCCCTATCTGACATGGCCAAAGTGGTCAAGAATAGAAGATACAAGACCAGATAGGTCCTGGGCCCTAGGGGGAAACCTACTACTCTTATTCTGCCAAAGGAACAGCAAGGAAATGAGAGGTCCACAACCGGACAATGTGCAGAGCGAGGGACTTATCACATCTATCCCACCAAGGCTCAGAAATACATATGGAAGACGGCACAACGATTTGAAGAGTCAGAGTTAATGATGGAGGACTCCAAGGAACCAGTGTCTTCTAGATACAACAGGATGAAGTACTCATAAACTCACAGAAACTTGTGGCTGCAAGCACAAGACCTGCACAGGTTCAAGCCAGACAGGATCCCAGCACTGAGAAAGGGATGCGGGTACAAAGTCCCACCCCTAAGCAAGAAGCTGTCTGCAACTGATGCCTGCTGGGAAAGGGAAACCAGTTTTCTCCAGTGGAGTGTTAGGAGATATATCAACCACATTCTAGGGCAGGCCCATGCTCAGGAGTAACTGGCCAACATAGCATGAACTCCATCTCTCTCTCTCTCTCTCTCTCTCTCTCTCTCTCTCTCTCTCTCTCTCTCTCTCTCTCTCTGTGTGTGTGTGTGTGTGTGTGTGCGCGCGCATGCGCACATGCGTGCACTCTTTGTTTTTGTTTTGGTATATTTGTCTTAGTAAGGTTTTTTTCGCTTTAATTTTCATTTTTTGTTTTTGTTTTTGACAGAGAAAGAAAGAACATGATGTTAGGTAGGCAGAGAAGTGGGGAAAATATGGGAGGAGTTGGGGAAGGGGAAATATCCTCAAAATATATTTTCTAAAATTTTTATAACAACAACAACAACAACAACAATAAAGCTGAGCATAGAGGCATGTGCTTACGGTCCCACAGCCACTTCTGAAGAGACGGAGGCAGGAGGAGTCTTAGGGCTCCTTGGCCAGGCAGCCTAGCCTAATTGTTGAGTTCCAGCAAAGTGAGAGAGCCTGTCTTAAAATTAAAAAGCAAGGAGTGTGGAACCTGAGGAATGACACCTGATGGTGACCTCTGGCTTCTATACACACGGACACACACATACACACACACTTGCGCGTGCATGCACACACACACACACACATGCACACACAAACTGAACGACAAGTAACCTTGGAGTATAGTCCGATATGAAAGTCTGCCGATTTGGAACAAGTGTGTGGCCAGCCATTCAGCGTGCACACATGGCAGACATCTTTTGAGGTCACACCAAGCCCTCGCCACCTTCAGAGAGAAGCATGCATCTGTTGCTTTCCTGCATGGCAGAGAGTATGAGTTCACCCACCAAGACACAATGCCAAAAAGGAACGCACCACATTCTAGCCGGATTCGTGCTAATCTGAAATCACTTGCAGATGCGTGACTTCCCAGAAGCACCACGAGGCAGGGGCGCATGACAATCTGCAGCTGGGCTGCGCCGGGCAGAGGTCTGTATTGCGCTTATAGCATTGATCACTTCCTGCACATCAGCTTCCTGTCTGTCCAGTCAAAGGCCAAGAACACATCAATAAAAGCTACAAACAATCTTTTGCTGCCCCTGACAGATTTCGGTAGAAAGCCATGGGAGATGGTTGATGGTGTAATAGCTGTGCCTTGCTTGGACTGTTGCCAGGAGGGACTGGACTCGCAATCCATCAGGAAGAAAAATGGCATATGTTGAGGCAGGATGCACAGCAAGCTAATGAGTGTAACTGTGTTGGTGGTGGTCAAAGGGGCTTGGTTCCGCTTTTCCTTTATTTATTTTTCATGGGTTAGGCTGCTCTGTAGTTTCTCTCAAGCTAGAACATTCATTCATTCATTCAATATTATTACTGTGCTTAGTACAGGGTTATATGAGCAACCAACTAGCCAGGCTTCCTATTTGGGGGAGGCTTACTAATGTGTATCCTTGCTAATGGGACGAATGAAAGGGGCAGGGCTAAGAGTGCACTAGGAGAGGAACCAAGTTTCATGAGATGCTTGTAAACAGTACACTGCACGAGGGAACGATGTGGATCCATCTTGCGGTTCATATGTGTGTGTGTGTGTGTGTGTGTGCGTGCGTGCATGTGTGTGTGCATGTGTGTGTGTGTGCGCGTGCGTGTGTGTGTGTGTGTGTGTGTGTGTGTGCATGTGTGTGTGTGTGTGTGCGCGTGCGTGTGTGCATGTGTGTGTGGGTGTGTGTGTGTTGTTTTCTGAGATGGTGGCCTCACTGAAACTGGACTGTTGACTGGCTGGCTAGTGAGCCCCTCAGGTTTCACCTGTTGCTGCTTCCCAGTGCCAGCGCTACAGTGTGTGCTGCCACACCTGTTCTGAGGTACAGAGCACATGAACTCAGACCCGGAGGCGCGTGCAGCAGGCACTCTCCATACTGAGCTGCCTCGCAATGCACAACCGCTCTTCTTTAAACTGACTCTACGTCCTCTTCAGAGAAATCTGTTCTCTCCAGAAACTTTATTGAGGGAATGGTTCTAGGAGGCTAGTTTTGTATCAAATGACCCCACTACCCTGATATTTACCCAATCTAAGAGGAATGAATTTGTGATTTTTCTATTTGAAGTTTGAAACTCAAGTTCAAGAAATGAAGAGACCAAAAAAAAAAAAAAAAAAAAAAAAAAAAAAAGAGAGAGAGAGAGAGACTTTGGTGGGAATTAAGAGTGGGAACCTATGTGATCCAAGGAGACTGGGAAAATGACACCAATTTAGTAATAAAAAATGTATGAAAACTTAGCATATACCAGTCTTGTGTCAAGTTCTAGATGTACAACAGTGAAGAAGACAGCTACGGATCCTACCTCACTTGTAATGAGTCAGAGAGTAGAGAGTAAGTCAACTACTAGCAAACCAAACAGCAGGGGGTCGGAGTGGAGTGGGGGTGGTGAGCAAGGTGGAGAAAGGGTCATAAGAGTAAATGGTGCAAAGGGAACCACACAGGCAAGTAAGAAGGAAAAGACTCCATGTTCTCAACATTTCAGACTATCACTCTGCTGTTAGACCAATGAGATAGAAGAGAAAACCCCCAAATTAACTCACATAAACAGCGACTGCTGCATTTGGAGGGTGCTGTGACCTACCAAAGGAGGAAAGGGCAGTCTGCCTGATACGGTGCTGGGCAAGCCCAACGTGTGCATGTAAGAGTGAAGGCAAGCTCTCCGCTCACACGCATATAGAGACTAGCTCAAAACGAATCAAAGACATGTAGCTGTAAAACTCTTAAAAGAAAGGGGACTGGAGAGGTGACGTGCCACCAAAGGCAGCTGGCTTGGAGAGGGAAGAGTGGGATGGAAAAGCAGAGGACTGGATGGGGCATCATGTGGACTGAAGAGAAACAGCTTTCCTGTCCCTGGAGGCCCCGCTGTGTGGCCCTCCTTTTGCCAAAGGGACTTTCCCGGACACTTCTGGCGAGTTACCCTGCGGTGGAGCCAGACTGCCTGCAGCTCACTCACATGCTTCCCGGAAGGAGACAAGCTCGGGTCACCCCGGGCACAGCTGAGGTCAATGTGGCCCAGTCTTCGAAAACTGTTGACAGAAGCTGAAGAACCCTGCCACGAGTCTACAGGCAGCTAGGCTTCCCGTTTCTTATGAAATGTATGTCGGCCGACACCTGTGCAACGACGTCCTGAGGCTGCCCTCATTACTCATGCAAATGGCACGCTTAGTTGTGCCCAAAGACTTCTCTAGCTGTGTTGTTTAATGCCAACACGTGTGCTAAACTTTCAGTGTCCGGGCACCTCGCTGAAGTCTGAGCTCTGTGGTTCCCCACAAGCTTCCTCATAGCAGGTTAAGGAAAGCTAGACTCATCTCCTGACGAACACAGAACATACACATCAGGGTGTTTTAAACCACACAATAGACCACCACACATGGACACTTCACATCAGTAGGTTCAGCCAACTACATGGAAAATACTAGGGGGAAACTGTCTTTTATGAACATGTGTGAACTGTTTGTTGTCATTGTCTAACATACAGTAACCGCTGGCTCTGGGGCATTTATCTTGTTTTAGGCACCATAAGTGCTCAAAGGTGACTTAGTGTGTGTCGGATATATGCAAAGATGCTACTTTATGTAAGGGGCTTCAACATTCTCAGATTTTAGTACCCAAGAGAGTCCTGGAACCAATCCCTCCATGGTACCAACTGTACTGTATTACTCTGAGGTGAGAGAAAACATCACTCTATTGAAAAAAAAAAGAGTCCCAATTTCAAGTGACCTTTTGATCTCAAAGTTGGACTTCTGTCCATTTCACTGTTCTCAGCCACCCAACCACAAGGGCGGATGTCATTTCCGAAGAGGAAAAACCAGTCACAACGTAGTTTCATAAAAGGAAGGAGACGTTACACAGAGAATGGTTCATCATGTGACAGCCAAATCAAAGTGGTGACTCTGAGGATGACATGCATAGAAGATATTTACAAAACAGTTAAATGGAAAAAAAAAAGAATAATGCAAAATTCAGTGGATGATTTTAAAACCACCATGTAAAACTGAAGTGTATAGCCTTAAAGCGCAGGGGTGCTGGAGAGAAGTGAAAACACTTGCCACAAGGTAATGAGACTGTTCACTGAATTTTAAATGTTTATATTTAAGTGTTAATTAAAATGTGTTTGTTTGCTTGTTTGTTTATCATTTATGTGATTGTTCTGCCCACATATATGGCTATCTGTGGGTGTTAAAAGAGGGAGTTGGATCCCCTGGAGCAGGAGTTACAGATGACTGTGAGCCACCATAGAGGTGCTGGGGCTTGAAACTGGTCCTCTGGAATAATAGCAAATGCCCTCAACTGCTGAGGTATCTCTCAGCCCTATTTAAATTTTACTTTATAAGACTTTGGGAGGATGCACACATAGCTCCAGAGGAAAATGATGACAAATAGCTGAAGAACTTGCCACCCATCAGCTTCCCTGTCAAGTCACTACTCAGACTTGTGACTGAGGCTCTGCAGCTGTGTCCAGGGGCTGACAACATCAATGGCAATCTGGCAAACGTCAGAAACTCAGACAGTGGGTTAACTCTAGACCTGCAGCATTTGTAACCATGCCTCGATAGCTTTCCTTATGATTTTGGTGTTTGCCCAGCTCATCCGCTGCCCTCAAGGACCACTGTGGTGTTCTGTGACCGCCACGAGTCTGCAGCGTTCACCTGCCACTCCCACTGTGTTTCTCTAAGTACCGTTCTCACTGCTCACGAGGGCTCCAGACCACTTCTTGGACCAAGCCCAGTCTTCATCTGACTATGGAGGTTCTACTGCTACTGAGTTCCAGCTTCACTGCTGTGACAGGTCAACGGGAATGTGCAAAGTGCTGGGGGCCACTGTTGTATCTCAACCCCATGGCAACGCTAGAGAAGAGAATGCTGATATCCCTATTCTATGGATGAGAAAACTGAAGACAAGAGACGTTCAAGATCATGTCATTAGTAAATGATGAAGCCAGGAAGACTTCAGAGCCTGTGCGGGGAAATGTCACACATGGACATTTCACATCGGCACATTCAAGCTCCGTTACTGATGACTGGCAGCGCTGTGTAGAGGAGTGGAGATAGAAGCCAAAGCCTGCTCGCTTTGTTACCACTACTCCATGCTGCCTCACCTCTGCTGGGCAGAGCCATTTGCTCACTGCTCTTGTGGAGCATCATTGTCAAGAATATCTGCCATTTATTCTCTGTCATCCTCCCGTATTCCACCGTCCTCCATGAGGCCTTCCAAGCCATCTCCCTGAAGTTCCCTACTAGGGTGGGTGGCTCCCTCCCTTCTCTTAGCTCCTATCCTGTTGTCTCTGTGTCTCTCTCTAGCCTTTCTACTCTGAATTATGCTCATGCTCAGGCTCCTTAAGGAGAGGCAGTGGGCTGAGCCAGTGGACCAGGTGTTGACAACGACTGAGCCAATGGATGTATCTTTGATGGGGCTACACTCTTCAGATGATGCATCGAATCTGCTAGCTGAAGGATAGGAAGCCCCCGAGAACAAGGACCAAACCTTTCACTTATTTTATACTTGAGAGATACTCAGCCCTGGACCAGGCACACAACCCAGTCTGTTTTCTATGCTTAGAATCAGAAGGCCACTGGTACTCAACTCTGGTGTAAACTGCTCTCCTAGTTAAACCCTGCAGTGGGTACTTGCCTATTGTGCTGGCCGACAGAAACAACTCATTTTTAATCAACAGACCAGTAGGGTTAATGTCCTCTATTATGATCACTCATAACCAGTACAGTTTTTAAGCACATTTTCTAAAATTGGTTCAAATCCCATCCAATTGGAAGACTAAATCACAATCCTATCTTAAAAGACTGAGTCTATCAATGCTTTCATCTCATTTCCCTCTTTAAAGAGGAATACACACTCTAAAAAAATCATATCACAAACTCCAATGTCTCTTGTTATAAAAATTAGATATTTTCATTTTAGACATTAATCATCTGTTACAATTATTGATTAGTCCAACTAAGAGGCCTATAACAGGAAATTATATTTTCTAACTCCTGTCCCACACCCAGAAAGCAGAGACAGAATCAGAATGGCAACAGTCATTAAACTTTTAAAAATATATCTGTAAACTTTCAGGACCAAGATAATATAAAAATGAAATGCTACCTTATTCCATTTACAAATTACTTAATACAATTCCATGCACTGCATAATAGAGAAAATACCAAGCCACAATGTATCTTTAACAAACTGGAAGACACAAGATTAAAGGTACGTAGCAATCAAGTGAAATAAGGATGATCAAATGACCATAACCTTTCAGCAGTTACTGATTCAAATTAAATCTTGACACAGCACTCACACAGTTTAATAATAATATATACAACGAAAGGGTTGATAAGCTTGGCAATCGTCCCTGAGTCTGAATCAATGTGCCACTACTGAATAGACAGTATTAACTTACCAGCTCCACAGATCCATAATGTTTCCTACTGAAATCCCCACGTCTACAGCCTAGGTCTTCTGAGACAGAGCTGGAACAAAAATGCTTCATCAGTATTATACATAGCGATCCGGCTACACACCTTCTGAGAAAAAAAAAAAAAAAGGCTGCTATGGAACAGGCTTGCAGTGCCCGGGCGCCTCACTGCAGGGGAGCCTCCTTGCAACAGACACCGTACCCAGCAGCCATTGCAGAGTCAGGCTTTCATGAAGCTCTCAGTCAAAAGAAAAAACGTCCAAGTCATCCCTAGAAGTATAGGCAATGATTGAATTAAATATTTAGTTCATTTGGAACCAATTGAAATTCCCAAAGCTACTGGCGGCTTATGATTTCATTCGGTATTACCGAAGGGGATGGCAGCCCTGCAGGAACTTGAGGCAAGGGACAAAGCTGCTGAACCAGATCTTGCAATTATCTTTTGCTTAAAAGAGTAGAGTCTCTTTGTCCCGAATATGCAACATAAAAATAACCAGCATCATTTAAGGCTGTATTTTAAGGAGGAGACAAAAATTCCCAAACCCCCATAGGCTCCCTCCCCCAGCATTTAAATTTTTTATGTGGTAACATATGAGAGAGAGAGAGAGAGAGAGAGAGAGAGAGAGAGAGAGAGAGAGAGAGAGAGAGAGAGAGAGAGAGAGAGAATGAAATATAAAATCTAACATCCAAGTATATTTATTTTTGATCTGGCAGCAACTAATACTCCCTACCATCCCCCTCCATCCCTACCCAAACAGGCTTAAGTCAGATAAGCAAACTCACATGCCATGGTCCAAGAGCAATTAGAATAAAGATGGAAATTGCTACTGCGTTTGCATCTTGCATGCACAGCTCCCCTCTCAAAAGACACATACCTAATTGGCCACTTAGTCTATCAAGGACTCGGCACAGTACCCATGAAACCAACAGAGCCCCCCTTCTCCCCCACAACACAAGCAGTTTTAATAAGTTTGCCTTGACTGTGCCATGCAAAGAGCTCTAATACGACAGAAAACAAAAATTCTGCAAGAATCACGTTTCATCTATTCAGACTAGTTGGCCCGGTCACATGCAGAGACAGGTGCGCTCGGTACCTTTTCATCCTTCCTTACAAGGTAGCTACATTGTCTAAATTACAGACCTCCTGGCACATTCGGGAAGAGCCTGACTCTGATGCTCAGCATCCTCAGAGTTGACTCTCTGCCAGGACACTGTCTGATAGGCTCCAAGAAAGACAGCATGAGAGAAATGAGATTAGAGTCTAATGGTATTCTGCCTCCACCATTTCACAGAGATGGCTGAATTAGTCTTGTATGAGAAATTTAACCTTTTCTCGCCCTCACTCCTTTAGCTGAAAACATGTGGCATATCAATGAAGACAGTTTGGAAGGGGGCGCCTAGGCTACCTTCCTGCTAGGCTGAACATGCTTTTCTCCCCTTACTCAAAACACAAGAAGTATTTTTAAGAGAGACTAAAAGTACTCCCCTCTGTGCTCTACCACGGTCTGGTCTCTGCCCATTCTTGGAGTGCAGTCTGAAAACACTCTTGGAGACACTGTCCTTACCCTGCACTTTGGTTCCAAGGTCCTTTCCTGTAAGGCTAGATCACCATGGGACAGCACATGCCCTTGAGAGGTGGGTCTTTGCATGGCAAAGAACAGGCAGAATGGATGCTCTGCCCAGACTGCAACACTGCCTGTGGTTTCAGTCAGGGCCATGATAAAATCAACATCAGCAGCAGATCAAACTCAACAACTCCTAACTTGAAAAAAGCAAAGAGAGAGGTTCTGTGCCTCTCCATGGGACGTCTTCAGGACCACTGAAGAAGTTCTAGGCATGGCAACGGCTCCCTATCTCTGTCAACAGCCAGTAAGCAGACACAGCAAAGATGACAGCTCTCAGTCCCATGACTCTATGCCACCCTAGAGGGCCTACCTTCCCTAGATGACAGAGGGGCAACCGTATCCCCTGAAAATGGCCAAGGAAGCCCCAGCTATAGGATGTCTGTTCTCTGCTGCCCTTTCCTCCCTCTGTTTACATTCCATCTGGTACCCTGCAATGGATTTGCTCATGGTGAGAACCAGGCTTAGGGCACACATTGTGGACTGTAAGAGGCATTCAAAGTAGCTATGTCAGAAATCCCTCCCTCCCCAGGTGTCCATACAAGGGTTCTCAGTGGCAGGGACACCCAAAGTTCTACCAAGAACTTTGATTGTTCCTAGTCCCTGCCTGGCACGGGGTGGATATGCAGTAAGCATGCATGCATCATCCAGATCTTCCTAGTGAGGGCCTGACAGCACCCCTTCTAAGTACTAAGGCAGGCGGCCCACTGCCTTTTTCCCTGATGGGCCTTTCCAGTCTCTCCATTTAGGCAGGCCTGGCCTAAAAGGTAGACACTGCTGTGTGCTAGACTGACAAACCTACTCCTTTTTCTAGACTCACTGTTGGACCATATTTGTTTCATCTTGTTATGAGACCATGTGAACTAGCTCTAGCCAAACAGGATGGGATCAAAGTGGCATATACCACCTGAAGGCCCACACCCTAGAGGTGCATGTCAATAGCCCTCCTGGTGTAGTAGGATGGGAGTGTCTTAAGGCCTGCAGCAGGGCAGCACTTCAAGATGAAAAAAATCTAGGACTCTGTGCCTGTGTGAATGGCATCAGAAGTGGAATGGAAGACACATTTACCAAAGTTCCGTATTTTCCAGTGTATAAAATGACTGGGTGTATAAGATGACCTCTAACTTTTCCAGTTAAAATAAAAAGTTTAGAATATACTTGATGTATAAAACCACCCTTCTTCAAAGCACACCCTGTGCAGCAGACTCGGGCATGTGTCTATTTGCAGGCAGGGTACAGATAGCCAGGTGCTTTATTAAATGCCGGCAGACGGGCAGTGCCAGCCTACACTGCCCCTTTAAGGTGCACTCCACACTCAACCTGAAGCTGAAATATCTCATCTTATGTCTCTTTCACGGTGAGCGGGTGGCCTAGCTTCTTTACATCTTCGTCAGTATTTGCAGTGGTCAGCACCCCCCCCCCCCCCACACACACACTATGTGTGCCAGACATGGAAAGCAAGCTGTAGGTAAGTACCCAGTGTATAAGATGACTCCCAACTCTGGCACAGAATTTTCGGGGGAGGGTTTAAAAAATCTTCTTATATGCTGGAAAATACAGTAAGTGTCTTACATTGGGTGTTATGACCACAATGACACAGTATGTGGGCCAGATTTAGCATACACACAGAAGTAAAGGACCTAGTCTTGGGAGCTAGAAAGGCAGTGCTCTGCCTTCTACAGCAGCAAAGTATTTGGTAAAGGTGAGATCTACAGCAACTCACAAGGTGGCCACATGCCCTCTGAAGCAGCAGCTCCCAGAAACTAGACCTGACACATTGATGTCATGTGCTGGTGCCCTCTGTTTTTATCACAGAGAAGAAAGCAGGTTCTAGAAAGAACCACATGGATGTTCTGGTGTGTTTTCATTTTCAGCTTCACACAACACAGGAACTGCCTCAATCAGACTAGCTTGTGGCCATGCCCATGAGAGACTGTCTTCACTGATGATTGATTGGGGTGGGCTCTGCCTGCTGTGGGAGACACCACCCATGGCTGGGCTATGGAAGCCAGCTAGCTGAGCATCAGCCATGAGCAAGCTAGCAAGCAGCACTCCTCTGCTGTTCATGTTTCAAGTTACTGATCTGTCTGGGTCCCTGTGTTGATGTCCCTCTACTATAGACTGAGACCTGGAACTACAAGCTGAAATAAACTCTTCCCTCTCTTACCTTGCTTGCCGTTAGAGAGTTTTTGGTTTTGTTTTTGTTTTTAACCACAGCTACAGAAAAGCAAGCTAGAACCACAGATTTAAGTAATGATAGAAATACAGAGACTCCAGAGAGCAAGAATTTCAGAGGCTTCCGACATCAGTTTCTATACCCCAAACAAGAAGTGTTCTGGCCAGTGAAATGTGGTGGGGGTGATGGGCACCTCGTCCGGATCTAAGAGGGAGCACTTCCTGTGAACAGTCTGTGGTCTTTCCCTTATGTAGGAGCGGGGATGGAGAGGACTGGGAGGACCACAAAGCATCCAGCAACAACAGGGTTCAGGCTCGGTCTTAAGTAACTACAGGAAGATTCTGAGGAGAAAGAGCCTCGCTAAGCTGTGCTCACTAAGTGCTGGGTATATCTACTGCAGTAAGGCTTTTTTTTTTTCTGTCTTTTGGTACTGGGGATTGAATCTAGGGCCTCATGTGTTCAAGTGCTCTACCACAAACTATATTCCAAATACTTTTTTTGTGTGTGGTTGTTTTAACTTTCTATTTTGGAATAGTGTCTTGCTAAGTTACTAAAGCTGGCTTTGAACTTGGATCCTCCTCCCTCAGCTTCCAAAATATCTGGATAACAGGCCTGTACCACTAGGCTCACCATAACCCATAACATTTTGTGCCGAATACCTGGGGAGGGGAGGCTTTCTGACATAGCTGCTTTGAGTGCCCCCTGAAACCCAAGCAATAGGCTTCATGTCCAGTTCCCACCACGAGCAAGCTCTGTAGCTAGCTGTCAGAAATGTAATGTTGCTTCCGTAGAGGAAGCTGTGGAAGATGCACAGACCAGGGTGACTCTATCACCCTGGCTCCTTTGAAAGCAGTGTTCTTGGAACGCAGCCACGCCCACTGATTGCGGAGGGCCCATCTGCTCTGGCGTCACAACAGTGGACTTGTGTAGTTCCAACAGAAACCCTGATGGCTTATGAAGCCCAACTATTTACTTAGTGGCCTTCTAAAGAAAACAAACAAAAAAACACATTGTCATTCCTGAATCGCTATAGTTGGTCTAAGGGTAACTCATAACTCCACATTCTTAATAGCCACAAAAATGCTCAACCTGACTCCCTGGGGGAGCTTTCTAACAATGTGGATCCCCATGGTTCTGGCTCCAGAGGCTTGTTCAGCCCATCTGCCAGCCAGAGAAGCCACACAGGGAATTCTGCTGCAGGTGTCCACAGGTGATACTTAAGAAACTGCTCTCCCAGATGCTCCTGGAATCCCTGGAAAACCTGTTGACCATGTACAGCATGTTCATAAGGAAGCACCAGGCCTGGGTCATGGGTCTGCCGAAGGGAGGTGAGTGCCTTCCTTCTAAGCACTGCTGCCCCCACCCCCTGCTCCTAGCCTCTCTGAGGACCAGTTCCCTCATCTTTAAATTGTGGGTGAAGATATTCCCTGTTTAGCAGAACTATAAAGACTCTATAAGGAAAAGCAGCCAGTATGCTAAGTTGACATTTATTACGTGAGAGCTCATCTGAATGTTTGCTATTATTATTGCCTCAATTATTAATCTCAATTTCCTCTTGGGTTTTTAGAGAGATCCAGGAAGAAGAGCTTGGCATAAATAATTAACCTTTAAAAGACTTTTAAATAAAACAACTTCTTCCGTCATGCATCAGTTAGACAGAGCCTGGTCCAAGCAGCAGGCTTCCTGGGACCAGACTGAGGAGAGTGTACCAATTTTAGCACCCATCTCCTCCCTAAGAGTGTTGGCCTAGTGGGGTGACTTCAGGTAGAAGATATTCAAGCCCTACTGCTGCTGTGACAGGAGAACAGGCAAGTGATGCCTGGCTAGAGTGGGCCACGGGAGCCAGGCAGGTGCAGACAGGAACCGGGAAGCTTCCAATTCCCTCTGTGCCATGCTGCCCAGGCTCTAAATAGAAACCCTTCTGCTTCGGCAAGTTGATGTGTAAGGATGCTGGATCACACTCTGGAAGCTTGAACAGCGGGGAGGACCTCCATGCTAAGTCTCTACATATGGCCTAGGATGGAAGCAAAGCCTTCTGCTCCCCACACAGGCTACAGCAGCTGCTATTACATAAGTCAGATTCCTGGAAAGTACGCTCAGGCCCTCTGCAGAGTCAAGAGCTGCTAAGACTGAGCAAGGAGACAAGGAGAGACAGGTGCTTCCCAAGGGGCAGCTCCCCCCACCCCCCGGTGCCCCCGCTGGTCCTGAGAACAGTGCCAGCCCTTATGACTTGCCAGACCCATGCAGCCAGGTTCCCATGAGTCTCAGACCCATTCAATGGTTAAAACCATTGGCATCAATAAATACTCTCCCTCGGCCAGTGAAGAGAGTCTGTGAGAAACGCCCAGCAGTTTTCTGAGGCTCAGTACCGGAGTTCAGTGTCATGAGCTCAACACAGGGCCGAAGGCCCCTGAGAAGCACACAGCAGGACACAGATGAAGGGATCCCCCACTGAAGGCCGATAAACTCTTCAGTGGTGCCAGGCTACAGACTGAGGCCTGGAAGGAGTCCAGGTTTCCTAACAGCTACCAAAATAGCATGATATTCAAAAGGCCAGTTATCTCGCTTTCTGAGACCCATGAAGAGACACAGAAGAGCAGAGACATGACTGTACACTAGCTTCTAATGTTGACAAACAAGAAGTCCTCTAGTGAAGGCCTGGAAGAAATCAGGAAGTAGGAAGCAAGGAGGAAATTTTCTAGAGTGAATGAATTTAAAAAAAAAATCAGGGCCTTTTATTTTTAATTTTAATTTTTAATGTGATGGGTGCTTCATATGCAAGGATACATTGCATCATGTGTGTGCATTCCCTTAGATGCTAGGAGAGAGCTTTGGATGCTCTGGCACTGGAGTTGTAGATGATTGTGAGTTGTCATGTGGGTGCTGGGAATTGAACTCTGGTCCTCTAGAAGAACAGGCTGTGCCCTTAACTGTGGAGTCAGCTCCCCAGCCTGCTAGTCCTCTTTTTATTTTTTCTTGAACACTGTGAAATACATTCTTCACATAATATTTATGCGTCCACTAAGTTTTGAAAAAGACATGTACCCAGATCAGTTTCACTAACAATCTCTACAGTCTTTAAAACTGCAGCTCTGAAATGAAAAGTGCTGACCACAAGTGGAGACGATGTGAGGAAGCTAGGCCACTCGCTCACTGTGGAAGAGACACGAGATAAGATATGCAGTTACCATAGGGTCCAGCAATTACACTGTGAGGGATTTATCCCAGAAGAGTGAAAATATGATGCCCACAAAAACCTATGTAAAACGCATTTAGTGTATGTTTTTTAATTATAGCTTCAAACTAGAAACAATCCAGATGTCTTCACAGGGGCAAAGACCAAAACAAACCGTAACATAGTCACACCTCGGAAAACCACTTAGCAGCTGAAAGGAAAGGCACCCACTATGCACAACAACATGAACGGCTCTTTAGGGTGCTATGGTGCATGGATTTCACTCAATACACCAAAGGATTCACTCAATACATTTCTACTTATATATAATTTTCTTTGTTAGTTATGTTTAGAGACAGCGTCTCAACACAGGCTAGACTTGTCTTGAACTCACAATGCAGAAGGATATCACTGACCTCTTGATCCTCCGGTCTCCACCTCCTGAGTTCTGGGATTGCAGGTATGTACCACTACTCCTGGCAGTGTGTGTGTGTGTGTGTGTGTGTGTGTGTGTGTGTGTGTGTGTGTGTGTGTGTGTGTATTTTTTCCTGGTTCTGGTTATCTCGGCCCCCACCCCTGGGGATAGAACTATTTGTTTCTTATCTGTGTAGGCCTGGGGCAATCTAAGCAGGACCAGTGGGTTCCATCACTGTTTCCTGCCTGAGATGCTGTACTCTAGTCATGCAAGATGTTTCCAATGGCATTCTCCGCGCTAGTTCTCACAAGTGCATACAAATCTACAATCTATGCTAGCTTCCTGGTAGGCTAAGGCAAGCAAAGTGCTTGAGTTCAGCAATTCAAAGCCACTGCAGGCACCTAGCAAAACCCCACTTCAAAGGAAAAGAAACGTTTAATGAGACAAAACAAGGGCTGGAGAGAAGGCTTAGAGGTTAAGAGCACTGGTTGCTCTTCCAAAGGTCCTGAGTTCAATTCCCAGCAACCACATGGCTCATAACCATCTATGATGAGATCTGGTGCCCCTTTTCTGACCTGCAGGTGTTAGTTACATGAAGGCAGAACACTGCATACTTAATAAATAAAATAAAATAAAACATAAAGCAAAACAAAAAACCTGTAGGGATGGAACGATAGCTTAGTGGTTAAGGATGTTACTGTTCTTCCAGAGGACCCAAGTTTGGTTCCCAGCACCCACATAAGTGGCTCATGACCAACCACCCTGGTTCCTGGGAATCTGATACCTTCTTCAAGCCTCAAAAAGCACCCAAAGATACGTGACACTCACACAGATAGATATAATATATGTGTGTGTGTGACACAGATATATGACATGCCGATAGATATAAACACATATACAAATGAAAATAATTTAAAAACCTGTATCTAAGTCAGTGGTGGTGCACACCTTTAACCCCAGCACTTGGGAGACAGAGGAGATCAGTGAGTTTGAGGGCAGCCTGGTCTACATAGCAAGTTACAGACAAAGCTACACAGTGAGACCCTGTCTCAAAAACAAAACCCCAAAACAATAACAACAAAAGAGATCATCACCAACAAAATACCAAAAGAGACAAATAAAAAACCCTACATCTGAAACTAGAGGGGCACACTCAGTGGGCAAAGTGCTCCCCCACAGGCAGAGGAACTTGAGCTCACCACAGGAAAACCTAGCATAACAGCACATGTCTGTAACCCAGCACCTGCAGAGGCAGGTGGATCTCTGTGAGTTCAAGGCCAGTCTGGTCTACAGAGTGAGTTCCAAGACAGCCAAGGCTACACAGAGAAGACTTGTCTCAAAAAAACCAACCAACCAACCAAACAAACAAACCAAAAAAAGAAAAGAAAAAGAAAGAGAGAAAGAAAGAAAGAAAAGAGAATTACACAATGAATACTATAAATAGACCTAAAACACCAGTGAACCTCTCCCTAGCCCCATTTTTACCCTTCACTCCTCCAATGCAGTTGTAAACTAAGCAGGTATCTACTCACAGCCCTTATTTTTATAGCTCTACAACCCACAGAAGCAGAGTGCCACACTCTGACACACAAATGGACATTTTACCATGAATATCTTTCTGCAAGTAGCTTCTCTGGTTGAGCGACATGCTTAGGAGATTTGTATTGGTACACTTGTGGCTCTAATTCACACACCTGGCCCTGTGACAGCATCTCCACTGTCCAGTGTCAGACGCTTCTGTGGTTTGTAACTTTTTAAAAGTTATATTTATTTATAGCTATTTGTGTATGTGCATGTACCATGGTGTGTGTGTGTGTACGCGCGTGTGCATGTGCCATGGTGTGTGTATCTGTACGTGCATGTGCCATGGTGTGTGTGTGTGTGTGTGCATGTGCCATGGTGTGTATGTGTGTGTGCATGTGCCATGGTGTGTGTGTGTGTGACTGTGCATGTGCCATGGTGTGTGTATGTGTGTGTGTGTGTATGTGCATGTGCCATGGTGTGTGTGTGTGTGTGTGTGTGTGCATGTGCCATGGTGTGTATGTGTGTGTGCATGTGCCATGATGTGTGTGTGTGTGTGTGTGTGTGTGTATGTGCTATGGTGTGTGTGTGCATGTGCCATGGTGTGTGTGTGTGTGTGTGTGTGTGTGTGTGTGTGTGTGCATGTGCCATGGTGTGTATGTGTGTGTGCATGTGCCATGGTGTGTGTGTGTGTGTGTGTGTGTATGTGCCATGGTGTGTGTGTGCATGTGCCATGGTGTGTGTGTGTGTGTGTGTGCATGTGCCATGGTGTGTATGTGTGTGTGCATGTGCCATGGTGTGTGTGTGTGTGTGCATGTGCCATGGTGTGTGTGTGTGTGACTGTGCATGTGCCATGGTGTGTGTATGTGTGTGTGTGTATGTATGTGCATGTGCCATGGTGTGTGTGTGTGTGTGTGTGTGTGTGTGTGTGTGTGCATGTGCCATGGTGTGTGTGGGGGAATGGGCATATGTCAAAAGACAAGCTGTGTGAATGGGTTCTCTATTTCCACCATCACTCTGTAGACCAGGCTGGCCTCGAACTCATAGAGATCTACCTGCCTCTGCCTCCCAAGTGCGCCACCACTGCTCATCCCTTTTCTGAGCTCCCTATTTCACACCTCTTAGCCCCATCTTTTCCTAATCATTCTGTAGGGTTTATATCCTATGAACACCAACTCTTTCTTAGTGAATGAATTACAGAAACCTTCCAGGCAGCAGTTTTCTTTTTGTTCCTGGTATCATTGATTGGGCTGAAAAATCTCAAATGTGAACCAAGATATTTTCAATCTCTTCCATGGTGGTCTTAATTTTTCTGACATATAAAATTCACCACCAGGATGTGCAGTCTCCCTCTTTTCCTGCAAAAGTTTTAAAGTTTCTCTACCAGTATTTCCACCTAAATATAGAGATGCCCGGCTCTCCCTGCCAGCTCCCTGATATGCAGCTTCAGGAGTGCGATCCACGCACCTGCGATTTTAACAAAAATATATTCCATCCACGATGCTATTACAGCCTGCCTGCGCAACACGGCCAGGCTCCTTCCTCACCCACTGGATGCCAATGCAAGGTACCTCCTCTATAAAACCCCCACAAACCACCCCTCTCTGTCTCCTTTCCTTGGGTGGGGGGAGAATTCCAGAGACTCCCAGGTCCAGAGATGCAGGCACCATCTGGTGTCCAATGCAGCCCCCGTGACTGAGTGCCGTTTACCAGCTACCTCAGAAGCCCTCCTTACCCACACTGTGCCCTCAGGGGCTCCAGTCTTCCTGTTAAACAGGTTTTCTCTGTATCAAGTTGAAATCCATTGCAGCTTAATTTCCGCCAGCTGGGCCTACATCGACACCCTTTCATTTTTCCTAAACTTCCTCGCCATCACTTACGCCCCCGGCCACCTGTCTAGTCTGGCTCTGCCCGCCCCTCCCTCCAGCCCTCCAGCCACCCAGCCTTCCTCCCTCTTCAGCTTGCTGAGTTTCTTCCTGCCTTAGGGCCTAAAGTGTCCTCTCCAAACTTTACCTTCTCCATACTCCCTTTCTCTAGGCTAGAAATTACGGAGAGATTTGATTAACCTCTCTCTCTCTCTCTCTCTCTCTCTCTCTCTGCCTGTTACTTCTGTTCAAGGTTGAATCTTTAGCATTTGACATAGCATCTGGCACAGAGTTAGCCCTTACTAGGGTTTGTTTGTTTGTTTGTTTGTTTGTTTTTTAAAATAATGGATGGCTGGGTCAATGAATGAATGCATGTATGCAAGACACCAGTCCTTTGGGGCCACACAAAACAAAGTAAGGTCACTTCTATGGCTGGGAGTCACTGGAGATGAGGTCAGCTCCACTGCAGAAGTGACCAAGGATGGGACAGGACAAAACAGACCATTTCAGAGCCCTCTCTAGGCTCAGGCCCAGAAAGACAAGCCCTGTGCTCACCACTGCACAGATGGCTGGAGTGGACTGAGTTGCACAGTGTATACATGAAATCTGTTTTTGAATCAGACATCAAAATTGTCTAAGAGTAATCTAAAACAAAACAAACAAACAAACCCAACCCAAAATTCCTAAACATTTCAGGTGTTAATACAAGACCAGTAGTATGACCGAACAAAGAAAAGGCAGCAAGAGCCATCACAGTGACCAAATGTCATTTCGTGACAAACCTAGTGTTGAGACTGGTAGCTTTCCTAAGCAGGCAATGCAACTGACACATTAAAAACTCAGTCACCTCCAACCATCAAAATGAACCCAACTGCTGTACTTAAGATTCTTGTGTTTGCCCTAGGCAGTGGTGGCACACGCCTTTAATGCCAGCATTTGGGAGGCAGTGGCAGGTGGGTCTCTGATTTTTGAGGCCAGCCTGGTTGACAGAGTGAGTTACAGGACAGAGAAACCCTGTCTCGGGGGAAAAAAGGGTTCTGGTATTTTATGCATACAAGTTATAGCTTAATGAAAAATCTGAAGTCGTGCAAAGAAAACAGACAGCTAGGAAACAAGACTTAGATGAAGTAATAAATATACATTTAGAGAAGTTGTAAGCTCATAAAGGGTGCCTGATAATTACTCATCTCTGTCTGGCCCACAAGCAACTCACTCTGTGACCTTTGACAAGAAACAGGCCCTTCATGGGCCTCAGCAATGACAACAGGATTTGATCAATAAACTAATTCGACAAATGCTCAGCACAGTGCTTCCTGCTGAACTTAATGAGATGAGGCACATGAGAGCACTTGTGATGGTGTCTGGTTTGGATGCAATTAAAAAAAAATACATGAACGCATCTTCGTGGGAAATGTAGGAGAAGGCTAAATTTTGCTATAGTCTAAAATACTTTGAGAAAGTATCTAGATGTCAGGGGAGGAAAATTCTCTTCACCACTCCTTATGTTCTCTACTTGGCGCCTGAGAACTGAACTGGCCAAAGACAGAGCAATGGGACTAGGAAAGGCACTTCTAACTTTATACCATTGGAGGTTCAAAAAAAAGGAAAGGGAAGAAAGCCCAAAGAAGCTATTAGGTTTGGGGACCACTTCTAACAAAAAGCACTACGTAGTGACGTGACTAGACGAAAGGAGAGAGGTTTGGAACGTCCACGGCGGACGCTGGAGAGGTGAGCATGGACAGCACTGACGCTAGGCAGGGCTTGCCAGGAAGGTTGGCTAATGCAGACTCAGCTGATGCTTTCATTTTTCCATTTTGAAAACAGCTGTCCTCTTGGTTTCAGAGAGAGGAGGGGAGATGGAGGCCCTGCCTTCAGGACAGGCAGGGAGAGAGCTTCCTCTGTTTTTTCTCAGTTACTCACAGCTCAAAATATTCCTTAAGCCAAAGTGGCATATTGTGATCCCTTCACAGTCAATACCAATATGTCAAAATTGTAGCCTCAAACAAACAAACAAAACAAAAAAACCAGTTTGTTGAACTGACATGAGCCTTGCCTTGAGGTAACGCAGGAGGGAGATGTATTTTGAGTGTGTGGACTGGATTAGATCTACGAGGCTGATCTGTGCTCAGTTTCCCCCAGGCACACTCACAACACGCCGCCGCCGTTGGGGGAGGCAGCTAACTCTTTCTTGGTGCCTTTACAGATCAAACAATGAGCCTAAAGTGCTTCCCAAAATGCTTGCCCTCTAATCCTCTCTGATGCAGGGGCTCTCCTGAGAAAAGGAAGCTCGCAGCACAGGGTGTTTGAGAAGAGAGGATGTTCCTCAGAGTACATAGATAAACCCAACACACAGAAATGGAGGAGACATGCGTGTTTAAAGCTAAGAGCATGCTTTGCTCTAAGAGACAACAAGAAAAAGCCAGCCGCTTCCTAAATATGCAAATCCCGATTTGCGGATGTGAGTGCTGCCAGGTGGCTGTGGGGTGGAGCCACTGAATTAAAAAGGCATACTGCACGTGATCAGTATTCACACGGTGTCCTTATGATGTTCTGGTTCTGTACTCTGAGTTCAGCACCCCAATGGGTTTCTGGCCCTTACGGAGTATAAAACTGGAAAAAGTGAGTCTCGAATAGGGAAAGGAATGCCATTCTTAGCAGTGGCATAACCTCCTTAGGGAGAAATGGGAGCAGGGGCTGCAGAGCCCAACCCTGAGCTCTGGGCATTCAGAAAGGGGCCAGGCTGTCCTCACAGAGAGTGAGGCCATCTTCTTCCCTGTTTTTAGGTCACCCAAAGCAGCAGCTTTGTGGGCTTCAGTCAGCAGCACCCTTAACTCCATGTCACTGTCAGTGATTTACCGTTCCCTTCAATTCAGGCTGCCTCCCTCCCTGGGCACTTCACTGAGGCTGCAAACATGACCTCAGTGCTGATATAACTCCTCACCGCACCCCTCAGCTCAGATTCCCCCATCTGCAAACGGTAACTCTCAACTGCTGAACAGCCCCCCAAACACAACACACCCCAAATCAGACTCTATGCTGATCTCATGAGCCAGACTGCCACCCTCTGTCCTGCCATCTAAGGTCAGTGTCTAGCTAGTCACCAAGCACTGTGTTAACTTTTCAGCACCATGGGACAGTATCTGTGTATATGTACATATATGTATATGTATGTATATGTATGTGTGTATGTGTGTGTATATCTGAGCTTCAAAGCCCAGCAACACAAGGATGCAAATGGGCATCTCCCTTCCCGTACCCCACTTGCCCCACCCACAGCAGCATGAATGGCTTCTCATCTCTTTGCCAGACACACTGCTGTACACATCCACCAGCAGAGAAACACAAACCCACCTGCTTCCACTCCCTTTTAATTTATCATTAGTGTGTGTCTTGGAATGTTTGAGGGGGGCAACATGTGGGGGCCAGAAGAAACTTTGAGGACTTTATGCAAACACTTTACACACTGAGCATTTGTGCCTGCCCTCCTGCCTCTTGTTCTGAGTGTGTGTGTGTGTGCGCGCGTGTGATGTATGTGCATGTTCACGTGTGCAGATGTGTGCACATATGTGGGTGTATGTGTGTGGGCATGCCTGTGGAGGCCAGAAGTTGACATCAGACATCTTCTTCAACCACTCTCTGTTGATGCGCTTTTCCACAACTTATTTTATTTGAGGTATTGAAGCCTCTTCCTCCCTTCAACCAACACCTTAATCCTACGTAAGAGAGAAAGAAGGCTGGTGGGGAGAGACCCCTTTACTTCTCCTGGCTGTTTAGGGTCAATGTGTTCTTTCAGGGACAATACCAATCTCCATCAACAGCAAACGCGGAAAGCAGCCTCCTCTGAGCAGCTGCACTGAAACATTTCTCTCCATTTATCTCTAAGCTGCCACACTGTCCGTCTCTGGTCTCAACTGCTACATGCCACATGCTACCACTGCATGCCACACTTTCTCTCTCCGGGCTCTCCTATTACTCTCCCTCAGAGTCCTAGACCACGCCCCTCTCCATGCCTCATGAGGCAGGCAATTACCAGCTGACAAAGACCACGTCCCACACGAGGTAATTATCATCTGTGGACATACTAAAGTCCAAACTAAAACCCCACACTTGGGATTAAAACAAAAACATATTTACATAACATAACTAAGTTTACAAAGAACCCAAAATTTCCATTACAGTTCTCCATATTGTATATTGAGGCGAGGCCTCTCAGTTGAATCCAGAGCTCACTGATTTGGCTACTTTAGCCAGTTTGCTCCAGGCCTTGCCTTTCTTCACTTCGTGAGTACGGGGATTACAGGTCAGCCATCATGCCTACATCTGAACTACACTTGTGTGGCTAGTGCTTTACCCACTAAACCATCTCCCAGCCCTCTCCTTCTCTTAATACAAATAGCAGCACACTACAACCAGGCTTCTGAACTTGCAGGTTCACATCTGTAGATTCAACCAAACATGGGTTGTAAATATATACACCCCGGCCACTGCAAATTTTCTCAGCATCAATACTGAACATGTACAGATCTTTTTCTTTTCTCGTTCTCTAAACAATACAGCGTAGCACACATCTGCATAGCATTTATGTAGGTTTTGTGATGGTTTCGAGATGATGTGTAAGTTATAGGCAAACAATGCCAACACAGTGCAGGGACATTGCAGTCTGCAGGAAACCCAAGTGTGGCAAGAATGAGTCTCCCACGGAAAAAAGTCGTAACTATGTGCACAACCCTACTCATGCCCTTGTTGCAGTTTGGCTTGGTGTGCCTTGGTAGGTTTTCCTAATCCAGTAAGGCTCCTGCACTCTTATGACTGTGCGGTACACCACCGAATCAGAGGGTCATGTTTATCCAGCCCCTCCTCTGGTTAGATGGCTTCTGGAATTTCTATGGATGACTCCGCAGCATGCACCTGTGGACTCCGCAGTCCCTGCCAGTGTCTTGCCTTCCCTCTGTTATTTCCACTGTGTCTGTTACTTCCTTTAGCACAGACCTGCATCACTATGGAAGCCTCCCAACTGGCCTCTTGGCTTCCTGTCACCTCACAAATATGAGTGGGTACTTGTATGCGCAGGGATTCAGTGCAGATCGGGAACAACAAATGAGTAAGACAGGGCCGAAAGCAGGCCGGAAGCCATCCTCGCCCTCCTCTCCTCCACGTCTGCTGTCAGAAAAGGAGCGACAGGAGTCAGGCAGATGGATATAGAAACACGAATTTCCTTATTGTCAGGGTTTCGCTGGCAAAAAATAGGCCAAGCTTTATAGCCAAACAGGTTCCTTCTGCTTCCTCTCAAGTTCAGACTCCTAAGCAACCCTAGGGGAGAGATGCATGTGTAGAGGGACAGATGGTTGCTCGGGTGGTGGCCAGGGGAACTGTTGTCTCATGGCTGTCACGCTCCCATGGGGCACAGATAGACAGGCCTCTACACCAGCCTCTAGAAGACTCGGGTGGGTTTTCTCAAATGGAGACAGGAGGCAAAATAAAGTACAAGCCCCACAAGCACTGGCAGATCTAAGAGAGAGCAGGAGCATCCTGAGGGGGTCACGTGAGCAGCCTGGTCTCTTCCTGTAGTGGGAAGGATTTAAATGTAATAAGCTCACTTTAGAACTCCTGAGTGACATGTCTCCCCAACGCCTGGACACACTTCAGTGGACACTCCAGTCACACTCTCTGCTGACTCTACCCGCAGGGCTGCTACTCTTTGTGCAGTCACTCTAGTTTAGGGTATCTCCTATAGCCCCCTTTCTCATAAAAACACAAAGAAAGGGAACAGAGTGTCCCTAACTGTCTACCAAGAAGCTTACCACCCTGCGCGCTGTGTTTTAAAACGAAGGGGCTTTTCATCAGGAGCATGTGGTCTTTCAAAGCTTTTGAATGCTTTTTTTTTTAATGCCTGTATTAAAAAGCTATTGCTCAGGAGTATGTCTTGGTGACAAACTTTCAAATACATGGTAATTTCATTAAAAGAGCAAGCGGAAACTATCACTAAGTCCTAGGAGAGAACTGAGTCTGCGCTACAGACCTTTCAGAAGTGCACTATTATTGCGGTGGGAGAGAGCCTAGAGGACCAACAGGAGCCGGAAGACAATGGAGGGCATCCAAATCCAAATCCTAACTTCTTCCCTCCTGAGCAAAGCCCGGAATGGCCATCCTGCTGACAGCTTCCTTATAATGCCTCTGTGAGGGAATTTTACTTCACTGTCTGATTACTCAGGTTGGAAAAGTGAAGAACACCCCAGAAAGTGGTACCCCTGCTTTCCCAGCATACCTTGCTTCTCAAAGATGTGTCATGGCTTCCTCATAAACATAGTCAAACAGTTCTCACTGCCAAGACTTGTGTTACATTTGTCACCTTCACTCAGATTCCTGGCTCCCATCTCTAGGAATTCTCAGTAAACAGATTCCATGATCTATGTTTTTGACAAAATTTCCCCCGTTAGGTCTATGGTGAGATTACTAGGTCTCTTCAACCACTGGCTTTTATGACCCAGTTGCATCCTGTCCTCTTGCCTCCTGGCCACGCCTTTTTCTTCCCAAGGCTGCTCTGCTTCCTGAGGTAAAGACTATCGCATTGACCCTCGATGAGGGACACTCCGTGGGAGACCAGGAAGAGCCTGTGACCCACGCTGGGTAACTAGAGCCTTTCCCCAGAGTCTTCTAACCGGGGAAGAGATGTTTTCCCTGGAGTCACAAAGCTATAAAGGTAATCTGGGCTGCCTGGGATCGCACGGAGCAGGGGAGAATGTGCAGGCAAAAGAGGGAGAACTAGGGACAGAGGGTGGAAGGTAGGAGGTGGGAGAGGAGAGAAAATCCACCCTGACGAGAGCACGGACCCGCTGCCATCATCAGCCCGGCTACAGGAGGCTTCCGACCCTCCTTCCTGGCTTCAGCTAATCTGAGTTGGGTTTCTGTGATGTTCAACTGACTGACAGACATCTTAAGTCCATCTTTTATCAGCCTGCCGACTTCCTCACTGAACACACTGGGATGTGACTAGTTCCTACACACCCCTTAAAGCATCATTTGCTTGCCTCAAGTCCCACGCACATGCTCCTAAAACTCAGTCACCATCTCCCCATAAGTCCCCACTCCAGCCTTCCAGAGACTTCCTGTTACTTTCTGACAACTAAGCTAGGCAGGACACATTGTCTCTCAAACACACTCCAGGGCTGTCCTGTCTGCGCCTTGCCCAGCTGACCTTGCCTCCTAGAACACCCCTACTCACTGCTACCCACTGCTTTTTAAGGTGCATTTCACTTTCCCCAAGGCTTTCTTAGCATGCCCAATGCCTACACATGCAGCAGTAACCTCTTCAGCCCGGACAGCACGAGAGCCTTATGCTCTCGGTTTGGCTCTATCTTAGGCTTTGTGTTGTCACGTCTTAGGGCCCTCTTATTGGTGACATGACCAAAATGTACCCTGATGCCAGAGTCAGAATTCTGAGGCTCACGTGCTTGCCTCCCATGCATATCCAGGTCCAGCCTATGCTTCCTCCAACACTTCTGAGCTCAATCCCACGCTCCCTGCACTCATCAGAACACTCGCCCTGCCATTAGACCTATCTTCCTGAGGCCTAGCTGCCTGCTGCAGCCATCACGTTCTCAGTGTGCAAGTCTGAATAATCTCTGCCCCACCACTACTAGCCAAACCAGACTGCTCATGGTGTCCTACCCCTCAGGTGCCTTAGTGATGTTCACCTTCCCACACATGGCCTCTCTCTCCACACCTACCCAGGGAAGTCCCCAAATACCCAAGTGACCAGCACTGGTGTAAGCCTAACTCTAAGGCCAGTCATTGCAAAGGAAACATTCAAAATATCACCAGAGGCCCTTGCTGGTAGAGGACAGTCCATGGCCTGATCCACCCATTCCTATGTGGTGATGGAGAATTGCCAGTGAAGGCTCTCAACTCAAGAGGTGTCACTCTGCAGCTCCACCAGGGCCCAGGGGCTTAAATTGATCCTTCCCAGGGGAATCCAGCCACCCCATTAGCAATGTGGTTCACCCAGTGACAGCCATATAGGTCCATCCCACCCCTTACCATAGTAGCCAATAGGGCCCATGAGGCCGCCAGCTCGGGTGGCTACAATTGTCTCAATGTTGGTCACATGAGAATCATCTGGAGCTTGTGACCAATTCTAAACATCAAAACTTTGGAGGGACAGTGGAGACTTCTGTAGATTCTCCATAGGTGCCTGTCATGCACAGGGCAGTCTGACAATGGCTGATTTATCCTCTGTCAACAATGCTGGAACACACCTTCCTGGATGTGAGCCTTTTCTGTGCCATTTGCCAAGTAGCCTTGGTACCCATCTCCTGCCTGACCCAGCTCCTCCCACAAGGCTGAGCTCATCCTTCCTCATCCCCCACTAACACTTTCCGATGCTTCTCTAGCTCCTTGGATAAGCTGTGAGCTCCTTGCAGGCAGGCACCTGGAAACGTCCCCTTCCATCTTTTCCAGATCCAGAGTCCCTGTGGATGGATCTCAGGCCTAAGCTGTTCCTTCGGCTTCCTGGATGAGTCTGATCCATGTCCTTCTACCCATTCTTGACTTCCCCAAAGCACTGGGTACAGCAAATCTGATAAATATGTGTTGGACCAGCCAAGCTTTCCCTCTGTCTTGCAGCCAGTCACATCATCATACCTCAATGTCACTGATTCCCGTGGAGAGCTAAGCTCCCCTCCCCATAATGCCATCATTCAACCTTCATCCAACGAATGTCACATCCTGTGACAAAGGCCTGGGACTCAGGACCACACCAGATAGCACATGGCAACCCCAAGGCACCTAAGAGCCTACTGGTGTGTTAGCTAGTTTGCAGTTAGCAATAGGATTCCTTCTGTGTTGGAGGTATTCCTTTCTTTCCACATACAATTTGATATTGAAAGGGTAGGGAAGACATGCTGCCGGCACAGAGAAACATTTCCTGAATGGCTACTGAATCAAGAAATAACCCATTTCCTGGCACTGTTCCTCGCCTGCTAGAACCCTCTTTTCCAACAACACATGTGAGTGACCATCTGCCTATGAGTGTAAGTTCCCTAAGGCAGGAAGTAGGCCACTTGGCTCACCATGCCTGATACAAGGCTTGGCTACAGTAGATGGCCAGTGCATAGCGCCAGATATGTAAGACATCTCAGAAGCAGAGCGTTCTCCCAAGCCCCTCCCCCTGCCCCCGTGTGAAGAGATGTGAGCGAGGGCCACAGCAAGACAGTCCTTCTTTTACTTACTTACAGGTTGACCTGGGACTCTAGTTCAGGGTCTTTTGTTGGCCAAGTCTGAAGGGGCTGGATGCCGAAGGAGAGAGATGACTTGGCTTTCCAGAGGAGGGTCTGAGCCAGCTGACTCCCACAGGACCCTTTGGTCAGTGGATCCATCAGTGGGCCTGGAGGCTGAGGTCCTGTGCTGAAGGAGAGGAAACGATGATGAGAATCAGAGAAGGTTGCAGGCCCACCACAGCCCAAGGATACCCTGCCTTTTTTTTTTTTTTTTGAGACAGGGTTCTCTGTGTAGCCTTGGCTATTTTGGACTCACTATATAGACCAGGCTGGCCTCAAACTCACAGCAATCCATCTGCCTCTGCCTCCCAAGTGCTAGGATTAAAGGACACCCTGTCTTAAGAACATCAAAGAGGAGAACACCAAGGCCCAGTAAAGGCCCAGGTGCCCAGCACAGCTACATCATGACCTGTTTGTATTTTGCTCAGCCATCTGGGTTTGGAGGACCTGCTTGGGGTCAGTCCAAATCCCAACACACCCCTCAACTATGACCATGTCACCTAAAAAGATCAGTTGAAAGGATCTCCCATGGTTTGGAGATGAACTGGGTGCCCCTGAAGGGTTGATATGTTGCAGTTTAATCCCCCCTGTGAGTATTTAAAAGGTGGTGGCATTCTGACACAGCAGCATGTGGAGGCAGAGCCGTCAAGAAGTGGTTAGGATTAGATGAGGTCACTGGTGTTGAGCCCCCATAACTGAACCTCAGCTGTCTTAGGAGAGCAAGATCATTAGTATGTGTACACACACCCCCCACACACCCCCACACACCCCCCCCACACCCTTGCACAATCTTAAGACTCTTCCAGAAAGAAAAGTATCACCAGGTGGCCCCTCATACTCTAATTGGAACTGGGAACCAAAATAAACCACATTCCTTTTATAAAGTCACCCAGCCAACAGTAACTTGTTATGGTAATGAACAACTTATAGCTAAAGATTCAGTGGGTATTTTAAAAAATTACCAGCTCCTTTATACAAAAGGCAGTACTGCTTGAGCAAGGAAAGCTATGTCTAGAACGTGTTGGGAGACTAGCAGCGGTCTAAGGCAATCATTACTGTGGTCCAGAAGTACTCTTGGTTCATTTAACTTCTAGTTTAAACAGCCACAAGAGACAGAGAAATGGCTCAGTGGTTAAGAACACTTGCTACTCTTACAGAGGACTTGGGTTCTCTTCCCAGCACCCCACATGGTGGCTCACAACCATTTGTCATTTTAGGAGATCCAGTGTCCTCTTCTGACCTCTGCAAGAATCAAACACACAAATGGTGCATAGACATATATTCAGGCAAAACATTCGTATATATATAAAAGGGCTCAAGACTGATAAAACTAGACACAAAGAGCCAAATTCCCCACTTCAGGAGTGATAGCATCTAGTATGTAAATGGCGCATGCCTGTTTGAATTGACAAATGGATTGTGCATAGGAATATGCACTGAGAAGTATATTCCTGAGATATGCCTGTCCTTTCTCCCAGGGCACAGAGAGGGAGGTGGGACAGGCAGTTCTGAAAGGGAAGGGCTAGTCAGCGAGGAAGGCAGCAGTAATGCTCCCTCTGACTGGAGTGGTTTCAACTAGCAGCATCTTCACTCGACCTCAAGTGAAAGACAGACAAGCCAACCGAATCCAGCTATTGGGAAACGGAAACATGAAAATAAGAAGCGAGAACATGTTGTTCAGGCAGCTTGAATCCTTGTTCTGGGGCCATGGTCACTCATGTCTGGTTCAAAATAAACCATTTTCTTAATCTCTTTAAGAACATAAAAGAGCAATCTTTAACAGCATCTGGTCAAGAGGTGCTTTTTAAGCTGAAAGACTGTGACGAGGTAGAAGGCAAGAGGACTACAGGGCCAGGGCAGAGGCATCTGTGAAGGGGTCCCCACAGGGAGCTGCATGTCTGGAGGCCCAGGGAAGCACCTCCTCTGGGTATCTGGAATCAGACAGGCATTGTCTCAGCTGCTCCAGAAAGTGCTAAGCCAGTCCCAGACTGAGGGATGCTTAAAAAAAAAAAAGTCATTCTAGACCTATGTCTAATGCAAAAGGAATCCAGATCCACCTGTAAGCCACCTGTCCCTTTGACCCTTCTCTTGCTAAGACTCTGGTGCTCCTTCTGTGTAAGGGATGAATCAGCTCTCCCCATCACTTCTTCTGCATTGGAGAAGCACGTGCTGTACAGTTGACCTGCAAGTCCACTAGCCTCCCCTGTTTACCTTATAGCAGCTCAACAGACATCAGAGCTCAAGCCTCTCCTGTGAGACAGAAGGTAAAGGGCTACTCTGGTGTGTGAACAGTTCGTGTGTGTGTGTGTGTGTGTGTGTGTGTGTGTGTGTGTGTGTGTGTGTGCACATGCGCACTCACATGTATATAGGACTGTGTGAAGGCCAGAGGTTGGTATCAGACGGCAGGTAGCTTCTTCAGTTGCTCTATACCTCCCCTTAAAGAGTTATTTGTGTGTGTGACTGTTTTGCCTGCATATACACATGAACACCATGTGTATGGCTGGTGACTGCATTTATGAGCCACCATGTGGGTGCTGGGAACCAAACCCAGGTTCTTTGCAGAAACAGTAAGCACTCTTAACTGCGAATCCATCTCTCCAGCACCCCAGACCATATGCTTCAAGACATGGTCTCTTACTGAGCCGGGAACTCAACTGTGTGCCTAAACCGGACGGCCAAGGAGGGCCAAGGATCCTCCCGGCTCCGCTTTCCCAGGACGGGTGCATGCTGTGATGGGTGCTGCGAATATGAATTCGGTTCTTCATGCTTGCACAGCAAGTAGTGTGGCTGAGACAGCCCCACTCTGAGGCTCAGTGTCGCCAGACGTTATTGTTGTTTTAGCACTAAAACAACAGATAAATAATAAGGCAGACTTGCAAACACTTGAGATTTCTTCCCATTCCAAAGATCATACTCGCATGCGAAAGGCTCACAACGTGCTCTCCAAGCCCAACAAGAGGGGAGGAGCAGCAGGAAACTGGGTGAAGCTTCAGGTTCAAGCAAAGTCCTATAAAGGAACCACTGGCTACTAAGCAACTGAAATGGGGACAGTCCGGTGTGAGCTCTTAGGTGTAATGTTTGCATATAGTGCTTCTGGAAGACAGCACAGCTAACACACACAACACATCTCACTGATAACTTCTCATACTGATTACATGTTGAATTCTGTGCATCCACATACATGGATGTCTTCCTCTGTTGCTTTCTACCTTATACTCTGAGACAGAATCTCTCACTTAACCTGGACCTCAGTGATTTGGCAAGACTAGCTAGCCAAAAAGCCCTGGAATCCTCCTGGCTCTACGACTCAGAGCTCGGATTACAGGTGCACCTGCCATGCTCACCCGGCTCACCTGGCTCTTTACATGGCTGCTGGAAATCCTGGGTCCCTTACTCTTGCATAGCAAATACTTTACTGACTGAGCTATTTCCCCAGCCTAGGATTCTTTTTAATGTGGCTAGTTGAAGATATAAAATTCCATATATAAGTCACTTTTAAAAAGTGATGCCTTAAAATTGTCTCTACCGAGATAAGGAGCTGGTTGATCACTACCCGGCAGCTTCAGTCCCTGGCTGAGGACCACTATCTCATTAGGGTTTCTGTAGCTGTGACAAGACACTGTAACCAAAACCAACTTAGGGAGAGAAGGGTTTAGTTCTTCTTACAGGTTGCAGCCCATCTGCCAGGGAAGTCAGGGCAGAAATGCAGGCAGGAGCTGATGCAGAGGCCATGGAGGAGTGCTGCTTACTGGCTTGCTTCCCATGGCTTGCTCAGCCTGCTTATAGCACCCAGGACCACCAACCCAGGATGATTCTACCCACAATGATCTGGACCAAAATGCACTACAGATTTATGGAGGCATCTTCTCAACTGAGAATGCCTCTACCCAAATGACTTCAGCTTGTGTCAAGTTGATATAAAACTAGACAACTGACCTCTGTCAACTTGACACACCAATACAACATTATTAAACAATAACTTTTCTTTTTCTGTTCATTCCCAAGTTCTCATAATAACATCATAATATAAACATAGTATAACTTTAGAAGCCCCACAGTCTTTAAATATTTAACACTTTAGCTAGCATAGTAACAGTGCCTTTAATCAGCACTTTGGAGGCAGAGGCAGGAGGATCTCTGTGAGTGTGAGGCTAGCCTGGTCTACATAGTGAGTTTCATGACAGCCAGAGCTACATAGTGAGGCCCTGCCTCAAAAAGCAAAACAAACAAATATTTTAAAGTTCAGTCTCTTAAAACATACAGTCTTTCAAAGTTCAAGCACCAGGGCTGGAAAGATGCTCAGAGGTTAAGGGCACTGGTTGCTCTTCCAAAGATCCTGAGTTCAATTCCCAGCAACCACATGGTGGCTCACAACCATCCATAATGAGATCTGGTGCCCTCTTCTCTGGCAGGCAGGCATACATGCAGACAGAACATTGTATACATAATAAATAAATCTTAAAAAAAAGTTCAAGCACTGCTAAAATGTCTGAAGTTTCTAAAACACCCACAGTCTCTCTAAAATACCTAAAATCTCTCTGAAACTCCAAAGTCTCTCCAAAATCTCTAAAATTTCAGTCTCTTAATTGTGGGATCCAGTATAATAAATAAAATAAGTTAAATACCTTCTTATTCTAAGAGTGAAGAAACAGAGCAGTTACAATCTTCAACAGTGTGAGAAGTGTGAGTATCAGTGTGTGAGGTCTGGGACTCAGTCAGGATCCTCTGGGCATAGCTCCATGTCTCCAGCTCTGCCGCCCACAGTACACACAGCGCGGCTTGTCTCCTAGGCTCAGGCTTCAGGTGAGCTCAGGTGCAGCTTCAACTGCAACTGAGGCTGCACCTTCACCAACAGCCTCTCTCAGCACCTGACTTCAGCTGCCCTCCATGACCGTTCATGTTGGGGTTGGTCAGAGGGTGCTGCTTTGTATTTAATTGTTAGCTACTGCCCCTCCTCAAGATCTGGTTATACCCCAGATGAGCATGTAACCAAGTGATGCTGTGTAATTTTGCTCCCCAATTATCCCTGATTGGCCAATAAGGTTGCTGGGCAAAAGAGAGGTAGGCAGAATTTAGGTTCCTGGGCTTGGAGTTGGAGAGACCATAAGGCAGGAGGAGGGAGAGAAGCTGAAGATGTAGCAGGAGGAGAGGAAAGAAGGAAGAAGAAGAGGAAGATATGTGGCTTGATGGAGCAGATCCAGCCCAGACAGGATGACCTAGTGGTAAACAACTTGGGGTATGTAGCTGAAAGATAGCTAAAGAGCCGAGAGGATTGGTATCTGCCCTCGTCTAGTGCTTTAAAGCTTATAAAATATATCATAGTCTCTCTGTGTCAATTATTTTGGGATCTAGAAGGGTTAAAGAAAAACTGTTGATTTATTCATTTCATGTTACGCTTTTGTGCCTTCAAAAGCAACACCAGCTGAGAGGCTCTTACACATGACCAAATTTTGCTGTCAGCATGAGACGCAGCCCCGACCCTCTCTGGCCCACAGCTTCTGTGTGCTGACATTGAGGAAAGGTCAATCCTAGATGCTGCTGGTCTCTTCTTAATTACTGCTAATTTTTCAGCTCCAGCTCATCAGTATCAGTTGTGCCCATAAAGCAAAGGTTTCACTTCAGTAGTGCTTGTCTCTTGTTAATTACAGCTGACCCTTAAACTCCAGCCAATAGGGCACCATTGTCTTCTAACACAAAGTATCAAATGGTCCCTAGAGTGTTGAAGCAACTCTTAAACTTCCCTCTGAAATTTCACAGCCAGGTCACCATCATCTGTAGCCCTTGGCGTTATCTTTTAAGTTTCTACACAGGCTCATTAAGCTCCGAACGCTCAATGGCTTCCCCATGGCTTCTAGTCTTCCCACAATCCTCCCTGAAACACGGTCATTCTGCTCTATCAATGCCCCACTCCTGGTACCAATTTCTGCATTAGTTGGTGTTCCTAATCCTGTGACAAACACAATGAGCAAGCAATTTGGGGAGTACGGGGTTTATTTCATCTTACAGCTTGTAATCCATCACCCAGGGAAGTCAAGGCAGAAGCTCAAGGCGAGGACTGATACAGGGGCCATGGAGGAGTGCTGCTTTCTGGCTTGCTTAGCTTTATTATACACTCCAAGATCACCTGCTCAGGGATGGCACTACCTACAGCCTGGACCTTCCCACACCAATCACTAATTTTAAAAATACACTACACGCTTGCCCACAGGCAATCTTATGGAGACATTTTTCTCAACTGAGTCTCTTTTCCCTAATGACTCTAGCTTGAGTTAAGCTGACATAAACCTAGCCAGGACAGCTACAAGTGGCAGCGACAGAGCCCTCTGGAGGGGAGGCAAGGCAGCTGCAGGTGTGAGGAGGTGCCCTGTGGATGGTGGAGATGTGCTGAGAAGGTAGAGAACACAAATGGTAGAGAGTTCTAAGGCTACTTCAAAGACTGAGTGTCAATAACAGTTTGTTATCCTGGAGTCTCAGATCTATACCTGACAAAAAATGCTTGGACAATTCAACATTCTATGACTGTTCTTATTTCTGTTTACTGTGATTAATTTTCTATTTGCACCCAACATCTTAGACATCTTTACACATTAATACAGACGTGGAATATTACAGAAAGAGATAAACTACTGCATGGACATTCTCTTGGCTTTTTATTTTTATACTATTGGGAACATTCCAACACCTTTCTAGTCCCTTAAATATTTTACTTTAAAAACCTGAAAATAATGTCTCTTTTAAAAACAACATTTATCTTTTTACCCATGGGTTTCTTTTTGTGTTTCAGTTCTCTTTCAAACTATTTGGATTCTGTCCTGTCATGGTTCATTTTAATCTGCTCGTTCGTTTATTTTCATATCTTTATTTTTAAAAAGTATGTTTCCTTATCCTTGGAAGATAATTGATTTTTTTTTTTTTGGTTTTTCAAGATAGGGTTTCTCTGTGTAGCCCTGGCTGTCCTGGACTTGCTTTGTAGACCAGGCTGGTCTTGAACTTACAGAGATCCGCCTGCCTCTGCCTCCCAAGTGCTAGGATCAAAGGTAATGCACCACACCTGGCTTATAACTCATCTATTTAAAATATGCAATCAAAGAACTTCTTGGCAAATGGGCAGAACTCACAGAAATAAGCAAAATTGTCCAATTAAAGAAAATGTATCCAAAGTAAGAGAAGAGGCAAAGTCTACACTGTGGCTCTGGAGGTTTGCTGGTATGTATGGACACAGGGAAAGAAACAAGAGCATTTCCTGTCCTACGTAATGTGAGGGAAATAAACAAGAACGTTTTGTGGGCCTAAGTCCTTGCCCCTACATTTGACTTGGAGGGGCAAGACTGGCTAGGAGGTATCCTTTTTATGCTGGGGTGGGGGTCCTAAGAGAAGAGGTAGTTTCACCTGAGAAAAGGCTGAGTGAAAGATAAGCACAGCTTACATCTGAACTTCTTTAAAGGTTTTGTGTTACAGGATACTTGATTGTTGTACATAGAAAACCTAATTGTTAGCAAACAGAAGAGCCTAAATCGATATTGCATTGGTCAGATGCAGCTTGGGTGCGCCTCTGAACGCCTCCATAGGTAAGGAGGCTAAAGAATGGGACGTTCTGCCTATTTTAAGGCAAGTTGCCTGGGAGAGGTCTTGTGGCGTTTGCTCTATGACCCCAAAGTCAAGTCAGCTGGGTGGCCTCAAGGTACCCCACCATAATGGTGAGATGGTCTGGGCTCTCCTGACTTGGCTTGGAGCACCCCCACCATGACATGGCTCAGCCTGACAAAGGCGTAGAGAAGGCGCTAGAGACCTCTGACAGGGCCTTTATGGAGGAGCAACAGAGAAGCAGCTGGCAGGACACAGGCAAAACAGAAAAAGAGCTGAGGAGCCCTTGTGGGTTTGGAGGAGCTCAAGAAAAAGGTAGTCTAGCTAGGTAGAAACACAGAAAGAAAGAGATTTCTAAAGAGCTTGTAGTCTAGTTGTACAATCAGGCTTGTAAATAGATATTTTGTATATAGTTCAGAAAATAAAGTTACTTTGCTGAGCTAGCAGGTGTTTACCTCAGTTTACACCTCCTGTGTCTGTGTCTCTTTCCTTCCTTCTTTCTTTTCTTCCTTTGGTTTTTCAAGACTGCGTTTCTCTGTGTAGCCATGGCTGTCCTGGAACTCACTCTGGAGACCGGGCTGGCCTCAAACTCACAGAGATCCGCCTGCCTCTGCTCCCAAAGTGCTGGGGTTACAGGTGTGCACCACTGAGCCTCTCTTGTCTTTATTGATATATTAGATAATTTAAAGGGACAGTTTTTAGTAAAAGTACATGTGAACCCACCCAAAGAGGGACCCATCTGTTACGGAAAATCCTCCACAGAGACCCTCTGTGAGGGAGCTGGCTGCTTTATGTGTGTAGGGGGGTGGATATCAATAGAAAGCTGGACAGAGGGTCAGATCTGCTATTTTCAAACTTTCCTACCATTTATTCAGTGACATTCTGGATTTTTCTCTTCATCCAGATGCTATGCACAGCTAGGCAGGCATGGGCAGGCCTAGTGAGGCCTCATGATGTGGACAGTTTGACATCACAGAAAACCAGAACTGCAACAGGAGCGGGCATCTGCACTGGCAGGAGGCAGCGCTAGCACTGATAAGCCAGCTCAGCCTCAGCTCTGCTCTCCAGCCTGGCGCCAGCCGCACCACACTCATCACTGACTGCCGGCCATGTTTCACGAGGAGCCTGAGGAACTACAGGGAGTTCCTGTGATCTCACACATTGCTGCTTCTGACCGGTCACTGAGGAAAACCTTAACACATGTCAATCAGGATCTGTGCCTCTCTTTAAACCCAGCTTTTGGGGTCTGGGCTGACATGAGCAGTACGCCCTAAAGAGCTAGTTGGGGCAGCAGTGGATGGACCATCCATGGACACGGTCAAACTCCCCTACTTCCCACTACAGTTACTTATCTCAGAGCTTTGTTT
This sequence comes from Acomys minous, assembly GCF_964271855.1. Lineage (NCBI taxonomy): Eukaryota > Metazoa > Chordata > Mammalia > Rodentia > Muridae > Acomys > Acomys minous. The sequence continues at coordinate 70,865,351 of NC_140491.1, forward strand.
GTTTCTTTGTTTTTGGTTTTTGAAGACAAGGGTTTCTCTGTGTAACAGAGCCCTGGCTGGCCTGGACTCACTCTGTAGACCAGGCTGGCCTTGAACTCAGAGATCCACCTGCCTCTCCCTCCCCAAATACTGGGACTACAGGCGAGCACTGCCACATCTGGCTTTCAGAGCCTTTTTATTCTTCATGATGAAGCTGTTCTGGTCACGCATTTGCTTACCAGCACGTGGTCTATCTCATGGTCTTCGAACGTCAGCTCCATAAGGGAAGGAACCCGACCTGCCTGTTCATGGCATTTCTACACACCTGGCACACAGAGGGACTGTGTGAGCAATCTGTCCAACAAATCAATGACTACGTAGATGCCAAGAGCACAGAAAATTCCATTTGAGGAGGGAAAACTTGCCAGGATGCTTAGGCCTTTCCAATCTCTTTGAAAGAGATTAGCCATGCTTTTGGTCACGTGGTTCCACTGTCTCACTAGCCTCTCAGCAGGAAGCTGCTTTGTGAGGGCTGAGCTGGATGCACAGAGCAGACAGTCCACTATGGCACATCAATCCAGGTTTGAATCGTGGAGAGACATGAGGATATACTTGCTGGCAGGCACTGCCTCTCTCCGGTCAGAAAAACGAGGCAGGTGCTCATGTGTTCAGTTCCTTCTGGGCGATGCAATCACATCTCATGCCTAGAAAGCCCATGCCAGTCACCCATCTGGGGCTGGGGTATCACTGGTTTTCCAAGCTGTTGATGCAATGGCAGGAGAGATGCTGCCTAAAACACACTGTGGGGTCACTTGCTTCATGCCTTCTCCCTTAACATTGCAAGGGTTCAAACAGAAACGTCCCCCTTTTCTGTGCTTAGAGTTCCGGCACGACTTAGATTCTACAGACCAGAGGCATTCCTGAAAGGCTCTGGAATGATGCCAGGCAGAACCAGAGACGTGGGCATCATTTTGCTCTGCGGACAGCGAAGGGGTTCTGTGGATCTGGACTTGGCCACCTTTTGTTTTTCATTGATTTATTTATTTAATCGCTTTATATCAGCTGCTTTTTTATTCCAGAGTTTTCTGAAGGTGCGGTAAAGATGGTGGAGATGGAGGCAGAGTGGGCAGTGGGGGCTCTGCGGCTGGCGAATACAGTAGCAGAAGCTTCCATCTGTTGACTTAGCTATGTTACTGGGCGTCTGTGGTGCTGGGAATTCAAACCCAGGAGCTTGCACATCCTTGGAAAACTTTCTTTTCTGCCCTCCAGCCCTAGTTCCTTCCCCATTGGCTTCTTATCATGAAGTAGAATCTTTCTTCTTTCTTCTTGATGACTTCAAAGCATCACAGGGAGCATAGAGGAATTCCAGGAACACAGACCAACCAGCCCTCAGCTCCTTCAAGGACATTATAAACACGTAACTCTTTGTGTTCCTATTAACTCCCTCTGCATATCCTGGGGAGGGTGGATTCTGTTATCTGCAACCAGTTACTGTTGCGTTGGCCTTTACAGTGTTTGTCAGATTGGATTGTTACAGTGTTTGCCAGATTGGCTTAAAAGCAGATGTGGGGTAGGGCCGGTTATAGATTTCTTCTGACTGGAACAATGTTCAAACTCCCTAAGCAGCAGAAAGACACTGTGTACTTTTATGGGAACACACAGGAGTGCAGCCCTTGAGTAGAAGAGAGATGTTGCTTCTGGCACTAAGTATTTCCCCAGTGGGAACCGGAACACAGGACACAACAGACTTCCCAGGCCACCGTGAGAGGGCACACTTTGTTCTCGCTATTGATAATTTAACTGACACTGTTTTGAGTCCTTTCAAGTCTGCTGAAAACTGTTAGGTCCTAAAGTATGCTGAAAAGGCAAAGTGGTTGAGAAATCGGAGTCTAGAGTCTAGCTTATGGTGCTGTAGCATCTCCAAGATGAAATTTAACCACATCTTAAAGCCACTTCTGCTGGGGGAGGCTCTGGCTGCTAGGGAGCCCTTCATCCCCTGAGTTCCCTCTGTGACCTCACACCCACTGTGCTGGTGGATGGAGCTCAGGGCCACTCGCCCAGTGGGCCTCATTTCCTTTTCATATGCCATCCTTTCAAATGTTTAAAGGCTGCCATTATCTCTTTAAATTCTTTTCTTTTTTCTTTTTTTAACAGATGAAACCCTTTTCCTATCCCCAAATCCTAGATAGGTTTCATCCAGTATAAACTTCTTTACAAAAGAAAAAAAAAACAAAATAAGCAAAACATGAATTTTTTAACATCCTGCCACTCCCGCCGAGGTGACTATTGGTTGTTTCCAATTGTCTCCTGTCAGTATCTCCTCCATATTACAAAAAAGTCTTGTCAAAAGCCAGCGAAGACCCACAGGAGTTCACACCTAGAGGCCACTTCTTAGGTGATTTGATTTGATAAAACCAAAACCAAAACCACTCCTCTTTGTATAAACTACATATATGATTTTTATTTATGTATGTATATTATGTGGTACATATGAATATGTTTGCACTTGTGGGATGTGCGTGTGTGTGCATACATATGTATATGTTGGATGCCTTGGATTGCTCTCTGCCTTGCATGTTGAGGCCGGGTCTCTCCACAGAACCCAGAGATTGACAATATTGCTAGCTGAGCTAGCCGGCGTCACCTAGGTGGCAGATGGGCTTCCGTGCCACCCAGAGGACGGGAGATGTAGACTTGAGTCCCCACAGTTGCCCAGCAAGCACTCTGCTTGCTGAATAATCTCCTCAGCCCTATGGATATATATATATATATATATATATATATATATATATATATATATATATATATATATTATTTCCTTAAAGTCTTCTGAAAACTTTTCAACCATCTTATATATATATATCCCTTCTACAATAGTTTCCTAATGTATCTGCTACCCCTGAGTTCCACATTTGTTAACCTTTATTCCAGTAATTCTTTTGTTAGTTTTGGGTATTTTGAGGGTGGGTTTCCAGATAGGGTTTCTCTGTGTTGTCCTGGCTGTTCTGCACTCAATTTGTTAACCAGGCTGGCCTCAGACCCACAGAGATCCGCCTGCCTCTGCCTCCCAGAGTGCTGGGATTACAGGAGTGCACTACCACACCTGGCTATTGCAGTAATTCTTTGTTATTTTTCAACTTCTGTCAGTCTGAGTGTTTGTGTCTCTTGTGAGTCCTCTCAATTCACTGCTGAAATTTAACCCCAGTCAGATAGTATAAAGAGGGGACCCTTGAAGGCTAGCCAGTCATCAGGGCTTCGTCTGCACAACTCCTAAAAGAGGCAAAGGAGCCAACTGGCTTCACTGGCCTCTCTACCATGTGACCACACCTCTAGAAGGCTCTGTCTCTGCGAGACAAGCATCCATCACTTACAAAATCAACTCGGAACCTAAGTTTGGATTTCAAAGCCTTGGGAACTGTGAACAGCACATTTCTGTTGGCTCCAAATGACTGATAATGTACTCTAAACAGCCTCTGCCAGCAAGTGGCCCCACAGTGAACAGCTTTGCGTTTAAGGCTCTTTGCAGTGAACGCAGTTCCTACCTGCTCTCTGTCCTCTCATATCCTAAGGGTTTAGAAACACCAGCCCATCCCACTGCCACCCCCACCTGCATGCTGCTTTAGAATTTCCCAGCAAGCCTTGCCGCAGAGGACTCAGTTCTCCAATCTTCCTACTGCACTGTTCACCAGACTTCATCTCTCTTCAGATCTTCAGTTCTGGAAACCAGACGGCCAAACCTAATTTCTCATATTAACCTTCTCCAGCAAAACTAATTTAACTATTGTCTTCCTCCAAGAAAGGAAGCTGGTTTGCATTAATTGAAAATCTTAGTGAATAATAAAAGTTAGTTTTGCTTCCCCTGCCCTTAGGAGAAACAGATATGAAAATTAATTTTCTGCTGTTGGCCCTCAGAGCCCATTATGTTGGCCCAATGCAAGATGGCTTTTCACAGTCTTTCCTGAGAAGACTGCTGTTTATCCAAAAGAAAACCAACAGCAGCAGATTTATTTATGATTAAATACTTAAGGCCTTGACACAAACAAAAGAACGATGACATAATATAGAGGAACTAAAGTCTACAAAGACAGCGCCATTTAAGTGTTCATTAACAAAACTACAACATGACAACAACAAAACCCAAGAGTCAAAAAAAAAAAAAAAAAGCACATGGAAGAAGAGAGCGTGACTGCATATGGGTACTGGATAACTGCTCTTTTCAGAACCCAGTTTGGCCTGGAAAGCAACAGGAACAGGAAACCATTTGTTCTGGCATCAGATTTGTTCTTGGAGACGTGGGCTTTTTGCATGACTAACGAGGAGGCCCTCACGTACGGAGCAATATTTGGAACAGGACAAAATTATGTTTTCCACTCATAATTCAAACTCTTCTGTCTAGTGGGGGCTCTGAGGCACGATGGCTACACCGAGCAGCTAGAATGTAGTCACTGAGCTAAGACAGTCTTTTAGAACAAGAACTAAATCGGAGCACCAACCCCACTGTGGACACCTGCATTTTAGGAAGGCCTCCTAGATCTAACAGCACCTTGGTCAACCTAGTACCCACTTCCTTCTGAATAGAGCACTGCGATTTTCCTCCACGGAGTCACTCTCTCTCAGTCACTATGAATGGAAGCGATTTACCCATCGGTTCTGATTTGCATACATGACCCAGGTCTGACCATTTGGCTCAAGGATGTCTCTAGCCAGTGAAGGACACTCCAGACATTTACTGAGAATAGAGCAGTATATTTCTGGAATAGAAAGTAAAACTAGGCTGGGCGTAGTGGCGCACACCTTAATCCCAGCATTTGGGAGGCAGAGGCAGGTGGATTGCTGAGAGTTCGAGGCCAGCCTGGTCTACAAAGTGAGTCCAGGATAGTCAAGATAACATAGAGAAACCCTGTCTCAGGAAAAAAAGAAAGAAAGAAAGAAGGAAAGAAAGAAAGAAAGAAAGAAAGAAAGAAAGAAAAAGAAAAACTATAGTAGTTAACTTGTTCTTCCTATCTTGAGAAAAAAAGTTGAATTGGTTAGTGTTTGTCAACTTGACACAAGTTATCTACAAAGAAGAAAGCTCAATTGAGAAAATTCTTCCATCAGACTTGCCTATAGGTAATTTTGTGGGATGTTTTCTTGATTAATGGTTGATGTGTGAGGGCCATCCCACTGTGAGTGGTGTCAGACCCTGGAAAGCAGGCTGAGCAGGCCATTAGAAGCGAGCCAGCCTCCATGGTCTCTACTTTAGTTCCTGCCTCTGGGTTCCTACCTGAACTTCTTTCAGTGATGGACTGTGATGTTGAAACGTAAGATAAACCATTTCCTTGCCATGTTGGTTTTGGTCATGGAATTTACCACAACAATAGAAAGAAAACTAGGGCAAAAGTCGACTAGGAAAATGAAGATCCTGATGGCATTACTGAAACACTTTGACCACCTACTCCCAAAGCTTGCTCCTCCCTAGCATTATGCATCCTCATGAGCCAAGACTTCTCTTTTGCTCACCATTCATTGCCTCTGATGATATATTTTTTAAAGATTTATTTATTTATTATGTATACAATGCTCTGCCTACATGTAGGCCTGAATGATAGAAGAGGGCATCAGAGCACATTATAGATGCTTGTGAGCCACTACGTGGTTGCTGGGAACTGAACTCAGGACCTCTGGGGGAGCAGTCAGTGCTCTCAACCTCTGAGCCACCTCTCCAGCCCCACCTCTGATGATATTTTAGAACATCCTCACAACCCTATCAGAAATGACAATGGCATGTTATTAGTCCCAGATGGAGTAGAGGATTTCAATAGAGATTACAGTTGAATAGCCAGAGGCAAGAACCACCTAATCTAACCTTTCACCTGGACTCAAACCATGGGCGGCCGCTAGAACTACAAGTGGCCACACAGACAGAAAAGTGGCAAGGATCAGGTGAGCTTCAACAGTGCACTTAGGAAAGACAACAAAGTTGCTCTCTAGTAAAGTGGTTTTGATTAGGGCTAGAGAAAGAATTGGTGGCGTGCTTGCTGAATTAGGATAAGGACAATAGGTCAATGCCCAGATGTCATGTAAAAAAGCCGGATGAGGTAACATGCGCTTGTAAGTGCTGGGAAGATGGAGACAGATGGACAGTCCCTAGGCCTGACTGGTCAGCCAGCCACGCCTAACTGGTAACCTCCTGACTCAAAAGGACAATGTGGCTGACTCTTAAGGAATGGCACCCGAGGCTGTCTTCTGGTCACCACATTCATACACATGGACACACACGCACACACATGCATGCATGCACGTATGCACGCAGACACACTTGTGCACGCGCAAGCTTATTTTAGAATTGAAGACTCCCTGAGCTTATATAGAGTATGCAGAATCTAGCTGACCAACTACAGAGATTGCTGGAGAAAAGTTTCTTGCACTCCCACAGAGGACTGGCTTTCAAGATGGGAAGGGACAGGAAGCGGGAGGTTGAGAGGAGCTGGGAGAGAATACGGTCAAAATACAGCATATGAAATTCTCAAAGAATACAGGTGGAATAAAATGGAAAGAAATCGCCTGGTAAATTCTACCCTGCTAGGCAACCCTGCTAATACCGCAGCTCGCGCAAAGCTCAGCCTCTATGAACTGCTCAACACAGCTCAGCAACTCAAGAATATTTAAAATAACTCAGGGTCGTTACCTGTCATTCTTGATTGTTAGGAAGTGGAGGGGAAAAAAAGCAACAGAGTCTTAAAATACCATGTACCTGCTTATTAGCGTCTTCTGCACAAAGTGGATGTGGCTGAGAACTTCCCTAGGAAAGTTAATCATCCTGTCCACCGCTGTCAGTCCCAATGCTTCCCACACTCCTGTGGGGAGCGCTTCACACATGCTAAGTCACTTAAGGCTTACATCAATACAGGTCACTTTAAAAATGCATTAACCAAGAGCCATAGAGGGCTAAAGCAACTCTCTGACATTCACACGCTTGATTGGAAAAGGCAGAACCGGGAGCCCAGGTCCTTGTGCACAAACACCGTCTGATATGCCCGACTACAAAGTCATGGGGAACGCCACGTTTAGGGCAAGTTGTTTAGCAGAATGGGTGTCTTCTATGATGCCTCCTTACAAAGCTGGTCTTCCTCACTACTACCAGCATGATGCCTCGTGCCTGGTCCGTTTCTTGCTCCTTCACTTTCATTAGCTTGCTGTGTTTGCATACCGGTTATCAGAACTGACAAAGGCTATTTAGCAAAGAGAACTGACAAGCTGAAACTAATGCGGCACCAGTGTGCACTCATGTAAACACACACGATAACAAGATGATCATTCTCTAAGGGCCTAACCGTGGCACAAGACATTTGAACTTGATACACTTGGTCACGAGAGGTAACTGAGGCACACCGACGTGGCAAGGCTTTCATTCCTGGCTGTGTTTCTCGAGAGCAGCTATAGAGCTCTCAGACAGCCGCGGGCCTTCTGGATCAATGGGCGTGGCAGAAGGAACCATGCACCTAAACGCTTAAGATGTATACAAGAGGCTCTGACACCCAGCCAGAATTGTGAGGTCATTTGGATTATTGAATTAAGGAAGTCGTTTTTAGAGCAACAAAGATATAATGGAGAATTACTTTGTATGCTGACTTTAAAATGGAATTAAACATGGAGAAACTGTAGATGAATTATTTTTCTATTTTAAGTTAAGGGATTCTGATATGAGCATAAACAAGGAAGAAATCAATGGATCTAAAGTTCAAGACAATAGTCAACACACACACACACACACACACACACACACACACACACACACACAGAGCACCACCACCACCACTACGACCACCAGCAGACAGAAAGTGAGAAGGCAAATAAGTAACTGGTACATATTTAACCAAAAAAAAATTCTATTAATAAATAAAAAGAGCTTCAATTCTATAAGGAAAATAAAAATATTCTAAAAGAAAAATGAAGATCATATGTACAAATAACATAAATAAAAAATTATGAATTATGAGAAATACCTCATTACTAAATAAAGAAATTCAAATTAAGACAAGGCATTTTGGCAAATATAATAATGCCGAGGGGCGCAATCTGGCATGGTGCTTCAGGACACTGTAGGAGGCTCCTTGGTTCTGGCCCCTAATTCCCTTCACTTTCATGACCATGTAGACCAGTGATGTCTTCACACAGAGGTGACTACACATGGATTGACTGCATCTCTAGGAAGAGTGAAAATAGTAAAAGACGGGCTAAGAATAGTTTACATCCATACAGTACGTGATCACACAAGCAACTGAAAATTTTTCTTATCCTCTACTCTGATCTAGCCAATGGACAAGACATTCTCCACAGTTATGTGGAGAGCAGGGACTGACTCTGACATGAACTCTGGTGCCCCATATTTGACCACCTCCTCTTGGTGGGGAGGCCTGGTGGCTCTCAAAGAAAGAATAAGCTGGTTACCAAGATGAGACTTGATAGCCTATGACCATATAGTGGGGGAGGAGGTGTCCCTCAGTCATAGATCTAGGGGAGGGGAATTGAGTAAAAGCAGGAGGAACAGGAGGATGCAAGTGATGGGATAACAATTGAGTTGTAATCTGAATAAATTAATTTAAAAAAGAAAAATTTTCTTAGGCAATGTTTAAGTATTTCTTACAATATCTATGATGTGTTAAGTGAAAAAGCCAATTAAAATGATAAATATTCATGTAGAAGAAAAAGTCCACATTATACCTTTAGTAGGATTATGTGATCAATAAATGATCCACTGAGTGTGGTGACGCATGCCTTTAAACTCAGCATTGAGAGGCACATGCCTTTAAACTCAGCATTGAGAGGCAGAGGCAGGCAGAGCTCTGTGAGTTCAAGGCCAGCCTGGCTTATATATAAAATTTCAGGCCAACCAGGGCTATATATTGACAGCTGTCTCAAAAATGATCAATCAAGCAAACAAACAACAAAGTAATTTAATTATCCTGTTTATATTTCTTGCATTTTCATTTAACAAATTATTTTTAGAAAGAAAAAAAAAGTTAGTCCTTATTATCTTACAGGTCACAAGATAATGTCACAATGTGTCAGAGAACAAAAACACCCTGGAGGCCTGGAAGTCATTTAGTCCTTGAAGAATCTGGTCGTTAAGACAAAGGGAGGAAAATCCAGTTTTTAAGCTGGCACTGTCCACTCCGGCACACACATTTCTCAGTCCTCATTGCACTGTCCTCACAACTGCTGGAGCAGAGTGTGTCAAGGACTGAGCCTGAGAGAGCCAGTTAGCTAGTGATTAGGAAAATCTGACTAAGGCGGTAGTGCTGGTGTCAAGGAGGTTACTTACACTGACAGCTGGGCACAGCTCAACACTCAGGTGCCTTAGCGAAGTGCTCCACAGCCACAGGTGTCCGTGGCTCCCAAACTGGACAAGCTGTATTACAGAAGCAACCATTCTCTCATGTCTGAGAGTTCTGCCTCAGACCTGAGAGACTCTTTCCTCCAGCCTCTTGGCGTACCTCTTCCTATTCTTCACGCTCTAGCCATAGAGACTGTTAGCTGTCTGGGTCTCCTGTCCAGGGGAAATTTAACATGCGGCTCACCACACAATATATAGGACCTTCTTGGAAGATGCCCAGATACTGAGTACACAGAGCTAAGCCTAGAGTTCAAGTTTCAAAAAGAACGGATGGACCGTTCTACAGCCTGAGGGAAGAGTGACCAGCGCACCAGACTTGGTGATGGGCCCGCGGGGCCTGAACTAGGCTGCTGTGATAGAGCAGGTTACTAGGACAGCTATGGTCTCTCTCCTCCTCGTCACACTCTCATCAGAACTGTTGGAGAAGGGTGTGTCAAGGACTGAGTCTCAGAAAGGCCAATTAAGGGCATCACACCTTCCATTAAGGATCTTGGCTGGCTGGCTTTGTGCCTTAGCAAATGAACTCTCTTTTCCACCTCAGGGGAGGTTACAGTCCCACATTTTTTTCCCCTTCTCCTTGTCCCTACCCAGGCTGTGGCAATGAAAAACCCCTCAGGGGTGAAGCATCAGTAGGTTGGGGGGAAGGGGTTTGGCTTCAGGATACCCTTCCTAAGGCCATAATTACAGAATAATGATGAAAATCTGGCCGGGATAGTGATGCTGGAGTCATCCTGAAAGGAACAGGGCCATTTGGAAGCAGGACCCACTTCAAGTTACAAGGGAGTAAGCAGGGGATAGGTAACTGGCATCAGCCGCAGAGGGAAGGGCGTGTCCGGCAGCAGTCAAGCTTCACCTAAGACGGGCTAGCTCCTTAGGAGGGCGCGCCCGTTAAGGAAGGTAAGGCCGGGAGGGGCACCGACAACCTGGGGAAAGAGAAGGGGACCTAGGAACTATACAGGGTGCGCCCCCCACCCCGCAAGCCAGAGATGGGCGGGGCCAGAGGCAGCAGGTGCCCAGGCACCTGAGGTGCGAGGATGGATTAGATAAAGCAAGAGGCACCTGAAAGGTATCTTTTTGGGAGCTTAGGGGTTCCGACCTTGTCCTTGAGCATTTAGAAGCGGGCAGCTCGCGTTTTGCACAGCCCGAGACCTCCCTGAGCCGTGGTGTGCAGGGCCTGTCACGGGCCATGGCTTCGGACGTCCATAGCATCTGCTGGCCGGACACAGGTCCCCAGCCCTCCTGCTGGGCACTCCCTCAGCGTGGCCCGGCCGCTCCACCAGGCTCCGTGCCGACTCCCTCCCACGCCTCGGCCTCGCCACGCTCTGTCCCTTCACACCGCCGCCCCCCCCCCCACGTGCCCTGCTCCCCGCTCCCGCCCCTCGAGGCTGCACCCCTCCGGGGCCACGGTACCTGGGACTCTCAAAGCTGCACCCCCTGCGCCGCAGCGCCGCCCTCTTCTGCCGCAGGAGCGCAGCGGCGGCCCCGCCGGCCTCCTGCTCCATCGCCCCGGGCGGGGGCCGACGGCTCGGGCACACTCGGGTGGGCTCGGGCCTCGGCGGTGTTCGGCCGGACGCTCAGCTCGCGCGCCGCAGCCCACGCCCCGCCCCGCACCCCTCACCGGACTCAAGCCCCGCCTCTGTCCCGCCCCGAACTCCAGCCTAACCACTCCCTCATACTCCCCTCGGGGGTCTAGACCCCGCCCCTACTCCAGCAGGTTCCCTCCTCCTTACCACGCCTCTGGCTTTAGGCCTCGCCTCTGCCCCGCCCCAATTCTAGCAGGTACGCCTCTACCTAGCCAAATCCGCCGCATCTCTCCGGGACCAGCCTCAGGCCCCGCCCTGATCTCCCACCAAACCCACTCTCAGGCCCTATTTGAGGCGTTGGCCCCGCCCCTGCCTCGCCCCTAATCTAGCAGATACCCCCCTCACTACTCAGTTAGGTTTAGGCTCCGCCCTCACCCCGCCCCCAACCCAGCCCATCTCCTGAGTGGAGGCTCAGGTCCCGCCCCTGTCCCGCCTTTGCCCCGCCCCAACCAGGCCGGTTCTCCTCTCGGCTGCGCCCAGGCTCCGCCCATGCCCCGCCCCAAGTACCAATCTAGGAGACTCCTATACCTATTAGTGGACTCAGGCCCCACCCCAAACCCCCATCTAGTCAGTCCCTTTGCCCTTCAGCTTTGCCAAGACCCCGCCCCACCGCCTAACCCAATCCACCCCATGCCCTAGTCGGGGAACAGGTCACGCCCCGAACTTCTGATCGCCTTGTCTGGGCCCTCCTCGGACCAGTGCAGGCCCCACCCTGCCTCCGCCCCGAGCTCCAGCCACACCCCTCCCGAGATTCTCCCAACAGCCCCATACCCCGCGCTTCTGTGTAGCGCACACAGGCCCCCAACGCCCACTGGGTCCTCAACTTCGTCGGGTCCAGGGCCCACCGCTCCTGCTCCTCACCATCCCCATAGACCCAGGCGCTGCCCACCTACCCCTCCGCCACAGAGCGCTCTGGCGGCCCTCCACACCACAGCTCCACTCGCTGACTACGCCGCTCGACCCTCCTCACCTCAGCGCCTCCTGGTCCTTTCTATCGTAGCACCGCCCTCTTACGGGGTCCGCCTTTCTCCACGTCCCGCCCACAGGTATGGCCCCCAACCCCGGAGCTCCGCCTCTTCTCCCTTGAAGCTGAGGTATATGTCTCTAGACCCTGATAACTCTGCCCTAGGAACCCTCTAGCTTCCCCGCCCACACCAAAGCCCCGCCCATTTAGCCCCGCCCACGTCGTCTCTTCCTCACTTCAGGGGTACTTGGTGCTGTGGGTCTTCCTGGCTTAACTGGGGACCACGACGAGTTTGCCCTACCTCAGGATCCAACCGGCCAGCAAAAGGAGGTACTGCTGTCTCCTGGTGGCTGTTTGTGGTGTCTGACACAGTGAGGCTGAGGGAGCTGGAGCTTTGCTGGCTACCAGTAGTGGGTTCAGGTTTTCAGTCATCATCTTCCAACTTTGTGACAGTACCACCACCACCACCTCCACTACCACCACCACCACCACTACCTCCTCCTCCACACGCACCCCTCATTTCCTCCCCGAGTCAGATACATCATCTCAGGGTCCTTGAACATTGATTGCACCATAGTTGGGTATGGGAACTCATCTGAGTAAAAGTAAGGATGGCTTTTGCCATCTGCTTCTAGTTTGAGTTCTGCTGCTGTGATAAACACAGCGATCAAAAGCAATTTAGGGAAGAAGGGGTTTATTTGGCTTGCACGTTACACTCCATTATCTGGGAAGCCAGAGCAGCAACTCAAGGCAGGAACCGAATCAGGAACTACGTAGGCTCTCAGCTGACTGCCTTGCTTCCTCTGGCTTGCTCATCTTCTTTTCCTACCCAGCCAAGGCCCACCCGCCCAGGGATAGCAATACCCACAGTAGATTGGACGCTCCCATAGCAAAAAAAACAAAACCTCACAGACTTGTCCACAAGCTAATCCCATGGAGGAAACTGCTAGAGCTTTGGGCCCTTTTACTGTGATCATGAGGTTCTAGTATCCCCGATTCAAGCAGAGACCAGAGTAGGAACGGGTGTGTGGAGAGCTGCCACTGGGATCCGCCATCTAGCTCTCCCCCTCTTCCCCTCCCTCCCTCTCTTACACACACACACACACACACACACACACACACACACACAACCGCAGAGCAGACTTCCTACTATGGATAACTACTAGGTACCTTATTTCACACCCTTCCCTTTACCTCTAGTCAAACTGGGGTGGGTTTGTTTCTTTGCCTAGCATCACGACTTCCTCCCAGCGTATCTTTTCAGGTATCACGTTGGCTGGAATCATCCCTCAGTAAGCCCAGGGTGCCTGATTTTCCCCAAGTGCACCCTGTCCTGTCTCCCTGACCCCACCCCACCCCTACTGCCAGCCCCCATACGGCCTGCAACCTCTGATATGAAACTGCCAAGGCACTCTGTCCTGTTAGGTGTTCCAGACCCTTTGCCTTCCTCTCTGAGAGGCCCACGACATGGCCCCTGGTCCCTCCTCCTGTCTATTTCTGTGTTACCTGGGCCCTGGGCAGGCTATAACTTCTCCATGTCTACATGTGGCCCAGCAACTGCTTGCCAAAGTGACTGCATGGGACACTAATGAATGGAACAATATTCATTGGAAAACACATTTAATTTCAAAGTAAACAAAGATGTATGTACATTAAAGTATTTAATTAGCGAAACAATTATTATCAGTGTAACAAGCTGAAAAATACAGCAACTTGATACAAGACTGAGGTAACAAAATACTTCACCAAAAATCTAAAGAATCCCAAGGAGGGATGATGTTCAGTGGTTATTGCATGTGAGACAATTTACAAATATTAGAGAAGGTCCTCACACAAATGCATGCAGGGTCTGCTGGGAAAAAAGACAGCTTGGGGAAATGCAGCAGGTTTATTAACAAGAAACAAACTAAGATGTGGGAACTCATTTTCCACTTACTTGGAAGAACACGTAAGAAATAGAAAACTACTCTCTATGCGACATTTTGAATGCTAAGTGGGAAACCATGCATTTTGGCACGAAATTTATTAAGAGTATAGCTCACTAATAAATGAATTACTATTATTTCATTAATGAATGGTCACAGTCCTTCCAAAATGGGACAGGTGACCTATTACCGTGCTGCTGAAAGTGGGAATTTGGGGCTGTCCACAGGACACACACTTGTGTAGCAGCAGGTTACGAGGCAGACCAAAGTCCAAGTCCTTGGCTCCCAAGGACACGCAGCTCCCACTCACACTGTACTTGAACGTAACACTGAAGTTACTGACTAAAAGGGCCGGGGGTGGGGGCTGTGAATACTGCAAGCACTCGGACCCTACTCTCTCCTCCTGCTTTCGGCGTACTCCCTGTAACCATTCTTGAGCACAGTTGTGTATCTGGCTGCTCAGAGCCAGCCAGCCTCCAGCGTGGGGAGGCTAGTGCTTAACTGACTCTCACAGCAAGCCCATTCAGTCTGAAGTCTTTCTGGAAGAACCAATATACAGGATTTGTATTCAGGGGTAGGGGAGAGGCAGGGTCTTGCCGAAGTAGGGGTGTGGGGTGGGAATTATTTGTTCACTGACTGGTAAATTCTACCAAGGCCAAAATTTGATTTGTCTTGTTTCTAGCCATTTTCATTCTGGGTAGAGCCTGGTGTATAGGAAGAACTCATTAGAGATATGAATGAATGGTTAAGCAATAAATACAATTTCAAAGGGCCTTTTGCAGTGTTTTTTTGTGTAACATTAAGTCACCCTACACATCAATATATCATAGGCCAATTTAAGGGTCACACATAAGAAGAGAGGCTGTGCTTTTGGCAAAATGTTGTTGCAAACATCAGCAATGTGTGTGCAAAGCTTTGGATCCCACTTGAAGAATAAAGCAGCCTTGGCTTATAAACGGCTTCCCAGTTTTACAGATCATTTTCCATCTAAAAAATGGTATTAAAAAAACAACAACCCAACTCCACAAACACCTGTGCTAGGCTCGGGAGGTGAGATTAACATGATGAGGGAAACACTGGCCATCTTGGTAAGGAGGAGAAATATCAGAGATCCTTCTGGCAAGACAAGGTAGGTCCTTCACCAACAATTCTGTTGTGTCCACCTGCTCAGCATCTCAGTCCAACAAGTGCCTGGTGGCACCTGGTCAGGGGAGGGGCCACATCTCCCACAAGCATGTGTGGGACAAAGTCCCTGCTGCTTCCCGCGGAGGTCAGTCTCCACAAGACATGTTGCTTGCCAGCATGCGCCTGGCTGACCTTGAGCTACAAAACTTGTACACTGGAGATCAGAATTGTGACTGAGTGGTCTCTTCTTAGGACTTCACACTACTACGAGCTGCCCATTGCAGGTTCTAGACAACATTTTACAGCTTTCATTCTGGGGTGCTAGAGTCTGTCTGCAGGGCAGTGCGTGCCACACCTCAACAGTTTCACAGTATTTATGCACTATGGACAGTGGAGCCAGTGCACAATGCTTTCTTCCAGGCTAAAGAGTGTCCACCAAAGGACTTCTGCCTGTCACTTGACCTGGCCACCTCCCCACCAAAGGACTTCTGCCTATCACTTGACCTGGCCACCTCCCCTGCCGCCCCGTGTGACAAGCCGGCACTGGGGACTTGTATGCTTGGCCAGAGGCCCTGCTTGGAGACTCAGATATCTTTTAACTCCATCTCCAGGGCTCTTCTGCCACCTCTAAGGCTCTCAAGAGTCCTACAAAGCTTTTCACTAACAAAGTCCAAGCCAGTTCTTCAGGAGTCCATGGTAAGGATGCTTCTGGGAGTGGAGTTTGGCTTCAATTAGGGGGAAGATTAGACACTTTGAAAATAATTATGATTGTGCTCTTTCAGATTAGACCCAGAAGAAAACACTTGCAACAGCTAAGACAAGCAAAGGGCAGAAACTCATCTGAGTGGGACTGAAATTCTGGGACTTTCGATGTCTGGGAGTGCACGTGTGAGATCCTAAAACAAGCTCAAGAGTGGAGAAGCCTCAAGGAAATGAGCAGCTGGTATTCTGGACTTGCAATTTTATCTCAGCTTCTGACTTTTTAGAAGTTAACAGGCAGAATCAGGTTTGGTGTAGGTTAGAGTGTGACCATGGCATGGTTCTGGTCGGAGGTGTCTGCCGTGTTTAGCATTGTCATTCATCTTCTAGATTCTAACTGGAAGAGATGTTGGTAGAATCTGGTGCACACACCTGGACCCCTGATGTGGGTGGATGTGCAAGGCAGCTGTGGTCAAGGTTTGATGGCATCGACTTCACCACCTGGAGCTTCTCTTGACAGGAAATATCCAGGCTCTGCTCACAGGAAGGGTAGCTTCAGGGTACAGCAAAATGTACCACCATGGTGACAACTACTTGGCAGGGCAAGTCATTCACATTAGAAGCATGACCGTGTGTTTGCAAGGCGGTAGTGGGGTCTCATGGCTATGATGTTTGGAGCTTCTCAATTACCTCTGGGATGATTCGATGATAGGTTACTGTGTAAAATCATGATGCCCACAGGAACCCAGAAATGAAGCTTTTTCCAGAAAACTGTTTGAGGGTTTTCTTCTCAGGGCTAGGGTACCGAGATTCAAAGAGGAAGGGGAAGAGGGGCAGAGAGAGACATCAGTGATGATAAAGAGCAATATGCCTGAATTAAAATGTACAAAATGAGAGTCACCCTATGTATGACAAAAGGTGACAGATAAAGGTCCTTATTCATGAATGCAGAGGCTGGACACCTCACTCCCTAGGGTTTGGCTTTCTTGTCACCTGGTCATCAACAACGGGGCCCTTGGGCTTGGATGAGAACTTGCTGGTGACTACATTTAAGAGCAAGACTGAAGGACCTTAAGGCCTCTGTGTTGCTCAGCTCCCTGTGTGATCAGGAATCAGTGTGGCCGGCCCTGGCAGTGATGGCAGAGGGGTGAGAAGACAGGAGCAAAATTTGCCCCTGTGCGGGAATATGGGGTGGTGTCACTTCTATATGACTGATCACTGATCACTGTGGGGGCCTCCAAGCTGCTGGGAGAAAAGGCCCCAACTTCCCACACCAGCATGGTGGGAGTGGGTGAGAGAAGGAGAGCCACAGGCCCACCAGGAAAGTCCATGGTAGGGAGCAAGCAGGCCAGTGCCCAGTCTGTGGGTCTGAGACTGGTTCTGCCTCAGGAGGGCCTGGGGCACAGGGGACAGGCCATCCAGATGAATAGCACCCATAGGAACAGAAAACAAGACACGACTTAAGGCATTGTTTGTTTACAGTAAAAGAACTCAAGGGACTTTAACACGGAGCTTCTAGACTCCTTCAGACTTTTCCTAGAGGACAAGGCTGGAACTAAAGCAGGGCCTCAAAGTCAGTCAGTGTGTGATGTCACTAGTCTTGTGCCAAAATGTATGTTTCTCAGAGAGCTTACACTCACTCGCTCACACGCATGAATGTACGGCACACACACACAGAGGATGCTTTGGGGGGGTATACAAAATCTGAGGCGGCCCTGTGGGTGAGCAGCCCGTGCACTTGGGGTGTAAAAAGCCTGTCCAGCAGCCCGTCTCTGCTCTCCAGCCCTCACAAAGATTAATGTCATCCACTCTGTGTGCAGCAGAAAGTACGGAGAACCCAACATGGGTCAAATGGTCCCTTGATGCAGAAGCAGCTGGTGGACAGACGATGGCCCAGAGGGGGGGCATAGGGTATGCAGTCCGGGGTCTGACAACCACCCTGTGGGGTGCTGCTGCAGGATGAGTCATGAGAGCTGCTGTGGGTTGACAGGTGGATCTCACACTGGGGAGCCATCCAGGACTGTGAGGCCGCAGGTCATGTTCCTCGAGTCCAGCTATGAGGCTCCAGTGCCTTGGCCCACAGCTTATGTCCAGAGCTGCTCTCCTCCACCAGGCCTAGGCTAGGCTCTCAGGAGCCTTTCCGGTCATGCCAAGGCCTGCAGATACTCATTCAAACGACATAAGGTTTGCAGGTACCTAGAAGAGAAAGCTCACCCTCTGGTCAAAGTTTCAACCCTCAGAAAGGGACAGGGGTAGGGTAGTTCCATGCAAGTGTGGAGAGGGACAAAGGGTGCAAAGATAGCTGCCACTGAGGAGGGACTGCCACGTGCCAGGCATCACTCTGACTGCTTCATATGCCCTGTGCCTGGAGTCCTCATGTGAACTCTGTTAGGCAGATGCTAGAAGTATCCCCAGGGTGAAGATGAGAAAACTGAGGCTTAGACAGGCTAAACACAGAGTCAGAACCAGGGTTGGGACCTATGCCCACATTCTCCACCATCTGAGCCAAAGGCAACTAACTGGGCTTGGGGTGTGGAGGATGGTCCTGCTGATGCAGGTGAGTGTCCCTGAGGGGAAACCAGCCTAGGAGGGGGGGGGATGTAATTAAGGGGTGGTAGGCAATGGCACGGGAGGAAGAAGAAATAGGGGAGATCAAGAACTCCAATACCTTCCCCCAGAGGATGCCAGCCGCCCCTGTCAGAGCGTTTCCCTGCCCTTGTGGCTGCCTCCAGACCCCAGCTCTGACCTTCCTCCCTTGGCACTACTTCGGGGTTCTAGGAGGTTTGATTAGACATTATTTCATAAAAACCAAACCCATTTTGGTGTGAGTTTCACTAAAATCAGAAATCAGAAAAAAAGATGCATCACTGCACCAGGAGGCAGTTCCGAGAATGCTCATAGCCTCAAAACTCATGGGAGCAAGAAGCAAGGCTTTGGTTCTGAGATGATGGGCAGAACTGACAAAGAAAAGTGGTACAGCAGTGACCTGCAGCCACATGTGCCAGTATCGCTCAACCTCAAGACTGTAGCGCGGAGGAGCAAGTGCCGGGAGGGAACTTATGGGCATGGCTCTATTACTTAAAAAGGTTTTAAATTTGTAAAGGAGGGGCTGGGGTGTAGCTCAGTTGGTGTAGCACTTGCCTAGCAGATGAACCCTGGGTTTGAGCCCTGGGACTGCAATAAAATAAAGCAGGGAAGTGACACACATCAGGAGAGGAAATGGGTTATGGGACTAAGTTATGGGGAGGGCGAGACTGCCCTAAGGGGCAGGGGAAGGTTTCAGGGCCCGTGGGGGGGGGGTTGGTTCTAGGTTTTGGCTGGAGTGGGTATCTGGGTGTCTTTCTACTGCTGTTTTTCGCTGTTGTCTTGTTCGGTTGTTTGTAGCCCAGGCTGGCCCCATGATCATCCTGCCTCAGCCTCCTGAGTGTTGCCACACCTAGCTCTACTGCTGTTGTTTGTATCTTACACATACATTATAAATAAGCTTAAATAGATTCAGTGTCAGAAAAAACAATTTTAAGATGTGCAAATAGAAACAGTCTTCATCACAGATTCCATGTGGAAGGCCACACCTCTGCAATAGCCTTTTCTGTGTCCTCCCTAAGCCGTCTCTCAGGTGCACAGTGACTGATTTTAGTAAGCCTCTACCACTGCGTACGGATGTTGTCCCTGTGTTTTAGACATCACAGAGTATGACTATTTGGTGGACAGCAATTTGGTAATAAGGAAATGAGGTATGAAAGAAAACCCTTCTTTACCTAGGTCTAAAAATTGGAGACAAATACATGGCAGAACCTTGCCATGGCGTACCATATTTGCCAGTGCATGAAATCCTACTTATGACAACATGCCGGTCTGCCACATGTGTTTGCCACACTTTGTTGCTGCTGTCACTCCCCTGAGTGTGTCCTCACTCAGGGCTCCCCTTGTTGCTCCTGGCCAAGGTCGTCTCTTTCCTCAAGGCTGTTGGGTGGACGTGGAGCCACGTGGCCCCTTGCACACAGGTCCTGGGGCCTCCTGTGGATGGCTGCAGGGCTTCAGTGTGCTGTGTGAGAACAAGCCTGACAAGTCTGGAATGGAAGATGCCGCTTTTTCTCTTACTGCATCAGTGCCACAGCAACCCTGTTCAAGCGTCAGCCTCTTGTTCCCCGTGGTTGTCCTAAGATGGGCCCAAGTCACAGATATTCCCATCACAGAGATGGGCAGTGACACTGATGTAATGTGTTGAGTGTTAAGTAAGCTGTGCCAGAGCAATTTCCTAGCATGCTTGAGGCCCTGTGTTCAACCTTCAGCACCACTGAAAAAGACTCTGTCTATTTATCTATTTCACAGGTAAGTGTATATATGTAAGCACTATAAAAGTATAGAGTTATAGTTTCTGTATATCACTAGAAAATTTACACGAATATGCTCACATACATATAGGAAATATTCACATACATTTAAAAACAAATGAGCTCATCCTTGCCTACGCCAATGCCTTTGGACCCCCTTAGCCCGCCACTGTCTTGCTGATAGCAATCTGTGTTGCTCAGGGATCTGAGCAGGATAGAGGTTTCTGGTGCTTTTCTTTCATGGACAGTGTCCCAATGAGCATGCTTTAGTGTTTGGTCTTGAGGACAGGAGTGAGTGCACCCGCAGTCCCACGTGTCAAAGGGCTCCAGTGCAGTTTACTTTGATCTTCCTTACAGTATCAATGCTGCCCATGTGGCATGCAGGGAGCAGCAAGCGCCAACTCACCCCCACCTCGTGCTAAGGTGGAGGCTGCCATTCCTGTCACAGGCCTGGCCAGCAGGCGCTGTTCTCTCTTGTACAGTGAACAGGGATTCTCCATCAGGAGTTACAAGGTCAGAGTTGGGAATCGGGTGAATTGAGTTGGGCCCCGCCTCCACCACTCACTAACTGTGGTGCCTTTCACAGGGGCCCTTCACTTCCAAGCCTCAGCCTCCTCAGTGCACAATGGCGACAGTAAGAAACCTACATCAGAGGGGCATGGGAAGACTCTGCCAATGGCTGCTTGTGAAGCCTTCTGAGTAATGGCTGACAAGGAGAGGGGCGAGAGCAGCAGAGGAAAAGGCAGAGGTCCCGCAGCCTTGCCTGGCACACGGTTGTCCCTCAGTCCTTCAGCTGTTACTAGCACTCTCCCAGGTAGTGGGCAGAGGGCGCTATTGGTCAGTTTGGGATTTTTACAATGAAATCAGCTCTGGGAGACAAACTAAGTGGATGCTAGAGCCAGGCTGTTGGGTGGTGTCACACTTTACACCTCACTCTGGGTATGTCTGTGGCATTTTCTTTAGTGGAAAAGATTCAGTGATATGGTCAAAGCTGGGCCTTTGGATGAGTCAAGGCTGCCTTGACTCATGGGAGGAATCTCTGAGTGGGTACCTGGGAGCAGCACTGGTGGCCTCTGAGGGGGAAAGGGGAGAAGTAAGGGCTTCTGGTGACAGGCAGGATCTGGGGTGTTACCTGAGGCCTGTTGCTTTTACACGCATCATCCAAGTGCCTGTGCCACAGAATCGCATGAAAACGGGAGCCCGTCTGGAACTTGTAAACATTGCCTGGTGAGAAGAGGAGCCCTGGTTAAGAAGGACACACGGAGGGCTGGCCTGAGTGCTGTGGGGTGTGAGTAGGGAGAGCGGCCACAGCCGGCGTGAGCCAGCACTGGCAGGGCAAGGGCCTTAGGACTGGGAACCTTAACAGCCACGCTCCTGGCACTTGTCAAACCAGTATTTTCAAATGTGTGAGATAAAACACAAAATCCTACCAATACCAAGACTCAGTACTAAACTGCTTAGACACACTGAGTGTGGCACACCACAGCACACTACAGTGGGATGTGTCCCTTTGTCCACACCTAGAACCCAGGGCAAGAACCCAAGGTATCAGGGCAAGAACCACACTGGAATTTCAAGAGAAGCACCAATGAGGTTCTGAGACATTCGCAACCACGCATGCTATGAAAATGCGTAACATTTCTCCTGGGGACAAAACCCACAGTATTTCTGAAATTCTTACCATCTGATATTCATTATTTGTCACATGACAACATTATTTGTCACTGAAGACCAAGATATAATTTTTCATGTCTACTTTATAGATGTCTTTAATTCTATCAGTGGCATTGCTGCTTGACTGTGTATCACATTTCCCTCTGCTTGAGGACCCTGCTTTCCTCAAGGCCAGTGGTTCTCAACCTAGGGGTGGCGAGCCCTTTGGGGGTTGTATTCAGACACATCACGATTCATAACGTGATTCAGGAAGGTTGGGGACCACTGCTCTAGGCTCAAACAGGAGTGGCCTGTGGTCTCCAAGGCCACAAGGGCTCACAGTGGAGCTTGTGTGGGCATAGCTTGCTTTCTTTGTAATGAAAACCTCACTGGCCCTGGCCAAAGCCACTGAGGAAGAGACTCCAGTGTCACCAGAGTAAGGACACCAGGTGTGTAGCAGACACACCCAGTCACACCAGTGTAGAAAAGAGGAGCAGGCCGTCCACCGCCTCCCTACCCACAGGGCTCCCTGAGGTGGTTGGGTGCCCTTATTTCTCAGCTGCAATCATAAAAATATGAGAGTCATAGTCCCCTGGACTGTACCCCCATCATCCTTCCCAGAGAACTTGCTAAAATGCATAGCCTTGGCCTCTAGCCAGACCTACAGACCCCAAATCTGAGCTTTAGCAAGATCCCCAGATGACTTGTTTTTGCTTGAACTCTGTACTCAAACACTCCTATTATGGTGTCAGCATGCATAGAATTTGCTGTTCCAGTAAGCGTCTACCCCATGCGCTGATGCTGCTGGATTTTTGTTTGGTAACTTGGGGTACCAAGGAAGCTGGCTGCGGACTGCTGGGTATGTCAGCGAAGACAAGGTCTCTGGGTAGGATAGTCCCAGAACCTTTCCCTCCTTTTCACAAGGACTGAGAGGGGAGTGGGGAAGGTCAAGTTGGAGCTTTTGGAAGTTATATGGATTCTTCTGAGTGGCCCTTGGACCTGGACACTATGCCGTATTATAGTAAAACTATGGCAGGAGAACCCTGAAAGCCAGGACCCAGGACCCTTCTCGTCCCAAGGTTCTGCCTCATCTAACACTGGTTGCCTTTTACTTCAAGACACAGATTGAGAGAGGGCAGACCCATTAAGTGAAAGGCTAGGCCACTCTCACTGCTCAATGGAAATACCAACTGCAATTTAAGCAGCAAGAAGGACTAGACTGGCTGCATGCAAACCCAGTGTAAAGGGAAAATGCTGATCTCAAAGCTCCCAGAGCTTGAGGGTACACATCTGGTCAGAGAAGGAAGAGATGCCAGCCCAGTCTGCTGCCCACCTTTGTCAGGGTTATTCAGCTGGAAGATGTCTGGGTGTTCGGGGTCATCAGGCAGCTGCACCATCCAGCCTACGATGGAGACCTTCTTGCCAGGTGTAGATTTATACTAGAAGAGAGCAACAAATAGCTGAGAGGCTTGGGCCCACACCTTGCCCTCAGCAAGGGAGACCAATATGGGTCAGACAAGTGTCCTGCCCACCCTAGCCCTTACAGCCCCTTACAGCCCCAGAGGTCACTCCCACTAGGAAGTCCAGCATGGGCAGTCTTTTCCGGGGACTTACATGTTTTCTGTCTGTGCCTCGCAAGGACTTGGCTCCATAGTAAAGGAGGGTAGATCCTGAGAGTACAACCCAGTACCTGGTCCACGAGGACAGCTGCAGAAGAAGGGGAGGCAGAGTGGGGATACGGGGAGGGGAATGGCCTCGGGCTGCCTGGTCCCCATGCATGCCAGCCCAGGCCTCCTCTTCTCTGGCTCTCTGCCATCCCTGGGCAGTGCAGTCTCGACCCAGGTCCAGGATATCTTTTCTCCTCCCTCTCTCTCCTTCCCTTCTTCACCTTGTGGAAGGTGCCTCAGGCCATAAATTTTATGTGTTAGGGGAGCTGAGCCCAGTGGCATACAAGGAAAAAAAAACATGTCAAGCTGCCACCTAGAAACTGATTGCATGCCATAGGCTGCTCTGGACAGACTAAGAGCTGAATTCTGAGGCCTTACTGCTGGCTGGGCCAAGCTGGGACCTTCAGTAGCACTTTTCAGGTCTGCAACATCAGTGTGAGCACCCTATTCTGGAAGGAGAGGGCAGTGTCTCCCAGGAACGGGTCATGTGGCATCATGGTATGGTCCTCTTCCTAGTGGGAAGAGCTGGGTGTCAGCCTGTCACTGACACCACAAGAGGCACGGCAGCAGACACACATGCTAAAGCGAAAGTGGCTCACAGAACATTTGTATTGTCTGTGAGGAATGCAGACATCTTCCATCTCTTCCATTTCACTTCAAAACGCTAGTCCCTGGCTGCAGAGATGGCTTAGTGGGTGAAGGTGCTCTGCGCTGTAATCTGAAAACTGAGTGTTATCTCTGGGACACAACTGTAAAACTATTCTTGCGGTCTGTCCTATGACCCACTATGTACATGTGGGCGTGGTATGGAGAGGGACTAAGTCCACGGTGGGACTGACATGGTGTGCGATGCTGTAGGAGGCCTTTTGACACTGGCCTTTGAGTGTAGGCAGAGCTGGGTGGAAGCTCACCACCTCCACCATCATCTAACTGAGGCAGGGACTCTAAGCACACCTACAGAGGCAGGTGACAGGGGCCTGGCATCTTCACAGGAGGCAGTGTCTCTGGACGACTCTGTGGGCAGGACAGGAGGGCAGAGTAGATGCAGTGAGGAGAGGCAGCGTGAAGAGGAGACTGCCAC
This sequence comes from Acomys minous, assembly GCF_964271855.1. NCBI lineage: Eukaryota > Metazoa > Chordata > Mammalia > Rodentia > Muridae > Acomys > Acomys minous. The sequence continues at coordinate 70,889,737 of NC_140491.1, forward strand.
ACAAGGAGCTGCAGCTGCCATGTCGGGTCACAGCGGCTAGGGCATGACATGCGTCTGACATGAAGGCTGCTGGCAGGCATGAAGATCCTCCTGATGCCTTGTCTCCATGCTTCCCCCATGGTGCTAGCACTGCCATGGAGTGAGGGAGTCTACATGGAACACCACACAGCAGCCGAGATACTCTGAGCTATGCAGCCTCTTGTAGCTGCACACCTCCCGTCCCGGCCTCACCGGCTGTCTACACTCCTACTGTTGCTCTGGCTTGCTTCCATGTCCATAGGCTGGCTCTCTGCCACAGATGGCCTCCAGGAGGAAACATAGTTTTATCCTAAGTCACAGGTAGAGAAACTGAGGCCTTCCCCCACTCAGCAGTACAGCCAGGGCTAGGAGTCTGGTTGGCAGGTGTGGTGGTTTGGATAGGCATGGCCCCCAAAGACTCATGTGTTTGAGTGCTTAGCTCATAGGGAGTGGCACTATTAGGAGGTGTAGCCTTGTTGGAGTAGGTGTGGCCTTGTTGGAGTAGGTGTGGCCTTGTTGGAGTAGGTGTGGCCTTGTTGGAGGAAGTTGCCACTGTGGAGGTGGGTTTTGAAGTCTCACATGCTCACGCGAGGCCTAGTGTGTCCCGCTCCTGCTGCCTGCAGATCTAGCTGTAGAGCTCTCAGCTCCTTCTCCAGCTCCGTGCCTGCCTGCACACGGCCATGCTTCCCGCCACTACAATAATGAACTAAACTTCTGACACTGTCAGCCAGCCCCAGTGAAATGTTTTCCTTCCTAAGAGCTGCGGTGGGCAGGATGTCTCTGCACAGCAACAGAAACCCTAACACACACAGCAGAGCTCACTGAGCCCACACTGCCTCCGACGGTTGCATGTGTGACTTACTGCAGGCTTCCGGCCTTCCTTGAGCAGGGTTTTCCGTCTCAGAGGCCCCTCCATAGTGGGCACAGTGGCTGAGCTTCCCACAGTACAGGTGCAGGGGCTCGTGGGGCTGCAGGGAGACTGTTGGTTAGATAGGGCCCCAGAGCAGCTGAAACCTGGGCCCCTCCCACTCCCTGCAACTCCCAGTGCCTCACAGGTGTCTCTAGGATATTACCACAGTCAGAGGACTCTCAGGGCTGGGCCAAACCCACTAGAGTAGGGTGGGCTCCCTCGGAGAACTTTCACCAAGGTACTACACCTCACTCTGCCTTCTGTTTCCTTCTGGCTGCTCCCCATGCTCACGTCTGTGTGGTTTATGCCTGAGAAACCTGGGCCCTTGCAGCCCAGCTCTGGCAGCCCCTTCTCATGCTAGCAGGAGAGGGCAAACAGAGTAAGGTACAGTGGGAAGGGGACACAGAAGTCCCATGATACCATTCTGTCCCCCCTTTCCTTCTGGCTTTTCTCTTACCCCGTCTCCCTTGAGATCAGGCACTGTCATAGGTGACAATGTCCAAGTCTTGACGCGTGCTTCAGTTTTGTGTTCCTGCTTATTGGATGGCCACAGGTACCTGGCTCAACCAAGCTGGTCACCAAGCCAGTAGTGAGGTCAGACCCTGGGGAAATCTCTTCCCTTACTCATGTTCTGCAAGGGTGTTCTGGTCCCAGGTCCTAACCATGTCTGGTTGTCCATCCCATCTCTCCACCAAAGCCACTGCATCTTCCTTTAGATGATAGCCCGGTCCTTGTCTGGTTCCTGCTTCCATTCCTACCTCCTACCATATCCTCTCCATCCACCCAGCTCTCGTTCGCCACCAAACCCCTGTCTGGCTCCCACTGCTTCTAAGGGGCAGGTAATATCCATGCTCCTGCTGTGTGTGGCCCTGCCCACCTCCCCAGCTCATCTGAACCCCTTCCCTGGTTTCCTACAACACAGTGGGTCTTATCCTCCTGAGCCACCTACTCCTACTGCCTCCCAGCCCCCACAGTCTGTGCCTGTGAGCTCTGGCCCTGTGAGGCCCCTCTCCAGTCATCTTTACTGCTATCATTCTTCCTGTACTGTTTCCTCGGATGGTCCCCTCCTCCTTCCCACAGGGACTCATCCCTCTCTGGAGCCGCTGGAGCACCAGAGACAGTGTTGACACATCTGGCACAGGGAAACACCCCAAAGCTATCTGTCAAGTGAGAAAATGAACAAATGTATACCTGTAGACACAGCTCCGAGTTCTGGGAGAATTCCGAACTGGAACCCGCCAGTTGGGCCCCAGTGTGGCATAGAGACGTCCCCTGCTTCAGAGGAAAGGGGGTGAATTTTAGTCATAGTCTGCAAAGACCAGCTGATCCTTAAGGAGTCAAGAGCACCCCAGACAGTATGGGTCAGCCCAGCCCCTCCCCTCTTCCTCCTTGGGTTCCTTGCTCCCACAATAAGCACATCTGAGACATATCTGGAGCCACACGGCCAGGGAAACCTTGTCCCACAGAGTCTCCATGTGGGAAAGCTTCTGGGTCGGTCTCATGGGACAATTTCATCAACACTTTGGCTGTTCGCCCTTCTTCCAGGTTCTCCCATGTTGAGTTGGAGCTGTTTAGTAGAAATGCTGCCACCTTGTCCGCAGGGTCCGAGTTAAAAGCATACACAGCATAGAACGGTGAGCACTTGTGCACATCTGGCCACGTCACATGCAGCACTCCTGTTCACCAGGGTGCTTCCGGATCCCACTGCTACACTGCACCTCTGAACTGGCTCTTTGCTGGCTCCAGTGTCCTTGAAACAGCCTCTGGAACTCGGTGGCTCTGGCTCTAGGGCCTCCCCGCGGGCTTGGCCTGGCTTTTCTCTCACCTGTTTCTGAATCAGGGACCTTCCCAGGGGCGTGTGCTACTGAGCAGGCACTGCCTTGCTCTGTGCTTTCCTGACTCCAAGGCACATTCTATCCCCACCTACAGCTTCTCTGCACGATGGCCAACTGATGATGTAACTGTGTAGTCAGACAAAGTCTAGACTTCTTGTCCATATGCGCTCTGTTGTCCACAGCTAGCCTAGACTGCTGTTTATTGCCAGTGATGCTCGTGTGGGTGGTATGGGGACAGCCTCTCTCACTGCATCCATGAATACCATAGCACGACTGGGCCTCTGTCTTCCAGCTAAGAAGAAATTTCTGATGGCCATCTTGGGTCTCCTGGTCATCTGTGTTGGTGGCTCCCGATCCTCCTCTTCTATCAGCCCCTCCTCTTTAAGTGCTGTTACCCCAAGTTCTCAAAGCAGCTGGTCTCAGGATTGCCACAGGCTGGCCCTGCCCTGCTGTAGCACTTACAAGAGGAAATGCAAAGTCCAACTCCCAGCCCAGCGGCTGCTTTGTTCCCTTCTTTTCCATCCACAGCAGGCTGGGTGCATGCCGAGAAACCTCTTCCCCAGACTCATGCACCGCTGTAACTGCTAACAGGTGGGGCCTGATCCCTGACACAGGTCCAGTCCCGGAACACAATGGGTTTCAGACCTTGCAAAACAGCTGCTCTCCGAGGCAGCTGTCCTCCCCAGCCAGTGGCATGAGGAGAGGGAGCCAGCTCTGACCACAGAGGTTTCTGAAGTGCTATCCTCTGTAGTTCTCTCTGCTGGTTACGATGTGCCCCTTCCTCTGTTGAGCAGGACTCCTACCTGGAGCAGCAGCCGCCCCTTCACCATCCTCTTGAAGGTCTCTTCCCTGTTGCTCTAGGGTGGTGGAAAGGTGAGACTGCCCCAAGTTGCTGCCCCTTCTGTAAGACCACCTGGGGCTGCGTCCTCGACATGTTGCTGGAATGGACATCTGTTAGGGAGCATCCTGAAATCAGTTTCTCCCAAGCAGTCTGGGCTGGCAGGCAGTTGGCACTCAGGCCCTTTCCAGGGGGGGTCTACGTGTGAGGCTTCTGGCTCTAGGGCCTCCCCATGGGCCTGGCTCTTCTCTTACCTGTTCCTATCCAGTGTGATGGACTGTGCATGGACAGAGGCTCAGGATACCTCACTCACTGACGTCACACAGACAGACCAAAGAGGCTCAGGCGGTGGGTGCTCATGTACACCAGGCCACTGTGCTCACTCTCACCATGCTTGTCCAAGTACTGTTCTATTATCCTTCCCAAAAAGAGACACTGAGGCACAGCAATGAGGATCTGCTTGTCCAAGGCATAAGCAAAGATTGACTCCAGGTCTGTCTGACTCAAACCTCCAGCACCTTGTGTCAGGAGACGTGACCTTTTAGAGTTGAGAGATGCAAGGGCCTACTCTGGGCACGGGGACCACACCTAAATTATGTGTGGGGACCTTGCTGGCATTCTGCTCTCACAAGTGTTGCTGCTTTGAGTGTCACAGCTCCCATGGCTGTTTTCATGTCCTTGAGGCTAAACATCCAGAAAATTCTTAGGTCTGAGGCTCTTCTTAGGTCGGGTAGGGCACTTCTCAGTTCTGTGCTCTCCAGGGGGCTGCCCCGCATTTCAGAGTCGCTGTCTCGTCTGCTGCTCACAATGTGCCACCTACCTGCTTCTAAGAACAGGTCCACCCAACCCTACAGAACCCCACTTAGGATGGGGACTCTGGGGCCTGGGGAGATGCTGGCCTGCTGTCGAGATGGAGATGCAAGCGTTCACAGAGAAGGCCTGCTTCTGCCACAGGGTGAAGGGCCTCACTGTCCCACAGGGTGGACAACACCACAGCCTGTCCCTGGAACCATGAGGCAATCTCAAGTGTGAAAGGGCAGCATAATGGTGGCCTTTCCCCTCCCCTTAGGAGAAGAGAGAAGGCTCCCTGTGAGCTGGGAGAGGAGGCTTGAGCCAACTTGGAGCAGCCAGGATCATGCACCACAGGAACCAGACAGCCTGGCCTCTCCTCACTGCCCTAAAATGCCACAAAATGCAGAACAAATGGACAACAGTATTTAATGAGCCCTGAAATCGTGAGCTCTCTTCTGGGGCCCCAACTCCAGAGCCACAGGAAGTTTCTTTAGGATCATTCTGAGAACATGAAGCTGAACATACATTCTCAGAACTGACCCCACCCTCTCGGGATGGATTTGAGGTATACCAGACCAGAGGCTCATGGGAAGTTCTCTCTAGGGAAGACCAAGCAGAATACCTTATCCCACAGGGTTTATAAGACAGTGACAATGGTGATGAGATGGTGGCTGCTGCTGTGGCTGGTAGGGAGGAGGTGGAGAGGATGGCGGGAGTGAGGAGGAGATGGTGGGTGGCAGCAAATGTGCTCAGCAGTATTCACTCACTGTCTCGCTTAACCACAGAGCGCTACTAGGCAGGCACTGTTCCTAGTCCTGCCTCACAGAGAAGAACTCTGAAGGCTCGAAAATGGAGAGTCACTTGCCCAAGGCCACAACACTACAAGAGGAAGCCCGGGTGCAAGCAACCTGTGGCTGCCGGCCTCGCGAGCACTTGGGCTGAGCCAGGCAGCGGCTCCTAGGTTTGGATCAGGCTGTAAGTGTCTCCGAGTTAAAAATTCATAAGGCAGCTGCCCATAGAGGAGGTGGAGAACAGGAGTCATCTTAAATGAAAACCAGGAATCTTGTCATCCCCCACACCCCACAGCCTGTCTCAAATTCACAAAACCCCACTGGGAGTGATCCGTGGAAAGGTCCCCATGGTACTGTTGCGCAAAGAGTGCTTACTTCCCTGGCCAGCCCTGGAGGAACTGCTACTCCACTGGGTCACTGACTGGTGAGACCCTCACGTCTGGGGGCAGGAAATGTTAGCCTGACTCCTGACGAGCCCCAGGACAGCCCTTCTTGCAGCCTTTTGAAGAACTGCTCTCCCTGCGCACATGCCCTTCTTTGGGCAACATCCTGGGGTCACTAAAGGAGTTCTCAGGGCCCATACTTGCAAAATACTGCGTGTTTCACTGAGGACTGAGTGTAAATCAGAGCCAGGCTTCTCTCTTGGCGGTCAGGCTGGAAACCTGGCTCAGCGGCTGGGTAAAGCCATCACATGAGCCTAGGCATTGTGAGGCATCCGATATCCTCTGTGTGCTAAGAGGTTCAGAAGTTTGGTCTGCAGTGGGAACAGCAAGCACCACAGAGATGCAGTGGGAAGGACAGACAGAGGTAAGGATGCCTATCCATCACTGGCTCTGAAAGAGTCAGAGATGAGAAGCAGCTGCTGACTGACTGGACCCAGCCTTGACTGCCATGGCCGAGGACAGGGTCAAGCTACAGGCCAAGATCCCTGTGCCCTCTCCTCTCCAGAACAGTCTGCCGGGAGCCTCACTCACCTCTAAGGGAGTGAAGCAAGATACGGTGTCTTCATAGAACTAAATAATCAGCTTGGCAAATCAACCAGCTGGGCTGCCACCCTGTAAGCCTGGGAAGCCCAGCCCACACAAACCCAGGGAAGCCAGAATTCAGGGAGCCCTAGTGAGCCTGGGATCCTGGGCCTCTGAGTTCTGTCACTCAAACAGATGGGCTCCAGCTGATGTATCCCTTGCTCCAGAGCTGGGACTAATTATCTCCAAATACTGTAAAACTTGGGGTTTGGGAGGCCCTAATACATCTCCTGGAGTCCTCTGATCCTAAGAAAGGACATACATGTCTATAAACTGTTCTGGGCAGAGACCTGGCACTCTCTTGTCACTATGACTCCACTTGGTGGCTGTTCTTGTAAGGGGAAGGATGGTGGGTGATCCCATTTGCTAAGACCAAGAAGAAACCTCACTCAGGGCAGAGACTGTATCAGCCACCTTCCATGGCACCTGCCATCAGCCACAGGCCAACTACCTTCAGAGGACCCTCTGACACCAGTGCCACCATAGAAGCCAGTAGCAGTTGGTGGGAACCGCCTCTGTCCCAGTCCAAACAGACTCCATGAATGGCCACATGATGCATGCTCACATCCTAGGCCTTGCCTGCAGCTGCTTTCTTGTTGGGCAGAAGTGCCCAGGACGGCACACAGCTAAGAGTCTGCACCAGTTCCTCCTGCAGTAGCTCTACACACGTGCCAAGTGTTGACCACATGTGTCCCTACTGCACAGTTAAGGAACTGAGACTCAAGACAAACCAGGGCCCTGACATTATGCTTCCTTGTCTCAAGATAACAGGGCATATTATGGAGCCCTCTCTCCTGTACAAGGCCCCCAGAAACCCTGAGCACTCATGGGCCACCTTTCCCACCCTAGGTCATGACCTAAGACCTTGCATCCTCACATCCCAGGACCTTCACAAATGCTCGCCAGGATCCACTTCGGCAAACTCTTCAAGTGTCTGTTTAACTACCACCTCCTCTAGAAGCTGCCTGGACCTGCAGCTGACACAGGTCACCCCACTGGACAGCTACTGTGCCAGGACCCTGTGATGAATCCTCTGTGTCCCCACCCCCTACAGGGAGGGAAACCCCTCTACTGGATGGGGGAGCTGTACTGCTCCTCCTCTCTTCTATCCTCTTCCACTTGAGGGGCTCAATTCCTTGAGCACCCTTCTCTCCTAGCCTGGTACCTCTCATCACTGCCCAGCCTAGTATAACAGCCCATGACCTCATGCCCGGCAGTGTCTGGCTGGGAAGATGGTCGGGGAGGGTTTGTGATGGCCTCTAACACCAACACAGTTCATCTCTTCAGAAACCACCAATGACCATCTCTGAGGACGTCTTCTTTAGGAGTGTTAAATGCTAGTTAGTTTTCTGGATAGAAAAGACAAACTGACACACTGTCCAAGTTTGGAAAATGCGAGGATGGCAAGACCTCAAAATCCTGCAGAGACAACCAAGGCCAACGATGCTGTGTGTTCTCATATTTCTGTCTTTCCTCACCTCTTTAACCCATTCCATTTCTTTTTATGAACCTCTTTTTGAAATGCACTTTGACCCTTAGGCTGATATTTCTGTTTTCATCTTAGCGCCCAAACTTGCCTTTCGATTGAGAATAAAAGTGGCCCTTGGACAAGCCCTGAGGCTGCCAGCTCTCCAGAGCCAGCCTTCTCTCCAGCCCACTTAGCACTGATGCAGGCTTGCAGGGCTCTCTCCTCCTCAGGGAGGCAGCGTGTCCAGCGAGGCTTCCCTTCTACCTTTGCCCCTGCAGGTCAGGGCTGTCTGACAAAGCCACAGGAGAGGGGGTACACCCTCACTCCACTCCCCTGTGGTAAGACCGCTTCATTTCCACTCTGGGCCTTGAGGACAGGGAGGATACCTTATCCTCAGAGCTAAGAAATGGCCAACGAACACTCCCCTAGTGTGGCTGCCTGGCTCTAGCCATGAGGCCCTTGGCGGGTATGTATGTGGGGTGGCAAGGGAGCAACACAGAAGTGGGTCCCTTAGCTCCCTCATTTCACTCTAGTGTCCAGAAGAACAGAGGCCGGTGCCTCTGCAGCATGCATGGCTCTCAGGATACCTGAAAATGCCACTTTAGGACACACCAGGCTCTGTCTCATTTCAAGAACTACCTCTGGACCCTATATGTATAAACTGATGGAGCCAAATGACCCCAACGTTGGCTGGACAATGAAAGCTCTACTGTCCCTCTGCTTACTGGGGCGTGAAAGGTGATTCAGTTGAGCCCTCAGGCCACCAGAGCCACGTGTGTGTGTGTGTGTGTGTGTGTGTGTGTGTGTGTGTGTATGAGAGAGGGAGAGAGAGCATGTGTGCATGCACACGTGTGCACACGGCTCTGGGTCTCTCTCTGTTTGCACTGGTATCTGGCTCTGTTTCTATGCTGGCCTGGGCAGAACTCACAACCAGGCCTTGGGGGGCTATGGGTCAGGGGGCTGGGCTGTTGAAGACTGTAGTTCCTGAGCTCAAATGCTGTGGGCAGAGCGCTGCTGCCCCTCCCACTAGCCATGCCCCCACCCCTCCTCATCCCTTCACTGCTTCTTGTGGGCCTAGCCTAGTTCTGCACCTTCACCCCACATCTTCTGCCTGAGCTCTAGCAGGCACGGAACCTTACAGTATCTGGAAGGGTCTGGGAGGGAGGTCCTTTCTGGCAGATGCTAGCCTCTGGGACCAGCCAGAGTGCACCTAGAACCCACAACCCTATTCTGAGCAGGGGCATGTGGTCTGGAGGAGACCTGGGAGTGCACAGAGGACCCAGTGGGGCTGAGCATTTGGCTGCCTGAAGGTCAGGGTGAAGGAGGTTCAGGAAGTGACAAGATGGTGACAGAACTGTGAAGTGACAGAACGGTGCTCTTCTGCTGTGCCCAGTCTACAGAAAAGCCCAGAGTGCTCACATGCCTCTGGGGAGCACTCTCTTAGAAACAGGCACAAGGGCTGATACATGGTGGAAGCAAACTTACAGTTGGGCCATGGGTGAGGGTCGGCTGGATACTTGCTCCTCTGGACTGCCTGGGATTGGGCCCTGATGAGAGCCAATCATAGGCCCACTGACACCTTTACAGCAAGTGGCCTCCTGCTCTCCTCAGCCAAGAAACAGTAGGCCAAGGTGCCCTCTGTGCAGGGCAGTTCAGGGGCTGTTGGAAGCAGCGCTGGGCACATGCATACAAGAGCCAGAAGGAGGCCAGTGTTCAGAGGAGAGTCCATGCGAGAGCATCTGCTATAGACATTCAGTGACCTGGATCGTACAAATACTGCTGCCTGCGGTGGTCACGACCGCATACAACATCCTTCACCCTGGGCAATGAATGCCCCCTTGCCACCCTCTTTCCTCCTGGCACCGCTCACAGTCACCGCACTAACAGGGCCCACAGCCTCTACCTCTGTGGCTACCACACAGGCAGCAGAGCTAACTAAGCAGCTACTGAGTGACTGATGAGTGAAAGAAGGAATGAATGAGTGAAAGGACGAACAAAGGAGGGACACACAGGGCCAGGTGCGCTACTGTGGATCTCAGCGCCATGCCTAACGCTACATGTGCCACTGGATGACGGCCAGCGGAGGTGCTGGGGTGCCTATAGCCTTCTTTTACAGGGTGTCCCCAGGAACCCCACCAGGACCAGGCTGGGACCTGTGGGGTCCTCCTTACATGGCTACGGAGGAGCACCAAGGCTGCGGAGAGTCTGCACATGGGCGGTGTCTGGACAGAGCCTGGCACTCAGCGAGCATTCAGCCTGGGCCACCAACAAGCCTCTCTGCCCCATGCAAAGTGTGCAGATAGGATGGTTTCTTCTGGACACTTCAGTTACAGGAGCTGAAGCTAAGCTTGAGAGAAGGAGCATGTGTGTGCACAGGTGCTTATGTGTGGTGTAATGCATACAGTACGAATGTGACCGCAGACACCCACAGAGTGAATTAAGAATGTGTCCACCTGTGTGCATGCCTAAGTGTGAGCTTTGTGTTTAGTGTAACTGTGCATATATAACTGAGTATGAGCATTGGGTATAACTGAGTATGTATGCATGTATGAGTGTAAGTATGTGTGTATACATGTAAAGTGTGGATATGTATGTGTGAGAGTCTGTAACTGTCTGCATACGCACATGTAAGAATGTGTAACCATGGCCATGTCTACACATAGACTGTATAACTCTGTGCACATGTACACATAAAGCTATGAAACTGTGCGTGTGTACTTGTGAAAGCACATGGATACACACAGTCCCCTAGGCACTGGTGGAAGACCTGTGCAGGACAGTGGGAACCTGCATCTTGGGGACATTTTTCATCACTGGGTTTCTCTGTGTCATCAGACTTCGAGTCACCAAAGTGCCTCTCACCACCTGCAGTGCCATGTCTTCTTGGACTCCTGATGGTGGCCCGACGTACTGGGACATGGAGTACATGCTGTGGGTGAATTCCTGACTGGAGCCTCCTGGGAGCGTAGATACTTGGGGCTGATGGGCTGATGGGAGTCACAGTGACCCCTGGCAGCTGGGTTAGAAAATGCCCAAGGCCTGAGGCTGCACTGGTGCAATACGCTCAGATATCACCAGAGGGAGCCCTGTGTCCATCTCAAGACTTGAAGCAGGTCTCAGGCTTCCAGGTCCAAAATTCACATTGCTGACCCAGTGGGCTCCCAGGCGGCTGGAACTGGCTTGGAGCAAGGGCTCTGGATGTCCGCTGACGAAGAAGGGAGGGAGCAGGAGGGAGTCTGTGTATACACCCACATATGCACGAGTGTGTGAGGGAATTGTTAATGTGTCTGCTTGTGTGCACGTGCAAGCGTGAGATTTCTGTCTAGTGTGTGCACACAGAGGTGTGGCAGTGTAACTGTGCATATATAAAGTGTGGGTGGGGCAGGGGCCCCTGACTCCAGCTCCCTGGGCCCTGAGATTTCCCGAGGGAGGGAGGCCTCACTGAGGCCACACTCACCTTTCCAGCCCTGCAGACATTTCTTCACTAAACTCTGAGCTCTCACTACTGCCTGGAAAAGGAACACAGATCAGTGAGCGTGGCAGCCTCCAAGAGAGGGGCCTGTTTTCCTGGGCTCCTGGTCACTGGACCCCAGTCCCCGAGCTCACAGCATCCTTACCCTGTGGCTCACAAAAAGACTTGAGTTTCTGTAGCTATATCGGTCTCTTCTCTGGGAAGGTCCACAGAACACCAGCCCCACCATTCTCAGAAGTGCCCTCTGCTTCTTTCCCACTGCCTACTCTCTGGTTTGTAAGGTCCATCTGCCTGCTGCCCCAAGGCCTCACCTGAGGGCATAGACCACGTGAGTACTTCTGGCCCCAGGGTCAGGGCCGGTCTAGGTGCATCTGCCTGCACAGGAGACCCCAAGGAGGGCCACTGCAATCCCCTGCCCACTGAGGCGCTGCCAAGCCCGCGCTGGGTCCCACACCTTCCTCTTCTGCTCTAGGCCCACACTCTGGAGCTGAGCATGGGCCGCTGGGCCTGAGTGGGGCACCCTGGCTCACCAGGCCTCTGTCCTGAGGGTAAGTGAGCACCTGCTTCCCTCCTGGCATGTGCATCTGTGGGCCTGGCCTCTGCCAGCTCTCAAGTTGAGGGCTCAGCCAGGGAGAGCTCTAAGACTGAGCAGTGGGGGAAGGGCCAGGGAGGAGCTCTGGCCTGAGCTGGGCTTCCATTCCCTGCTGTGTGGGTGGGACTCAGCCCAGCACTGCCTCTATCAGGGCATGTGCACATGCACATGCACACAAACACACTCTCTCTCTCTCTCTCTCTCTCTCTCTCTCTCTCTCTCTCTCTCTCTCCTCTCTCTCTCTCTTTCTCAGAGCTTTCAGCTTAAACAGAAAAATCTCTTGAGTTCCCTGACTTGACAAGAGCCAAACGACCTTGTGATCAGCCCTGGATGCCGGACAGCACAGCACCTGACTCACTGTCAGGAACAGCAGCCCAGACTCAGGCACAGCTCAGAGTTTCCTGGATGTCAAACTGCTGCTCTGGGCTCAACTGTGTACTCGTGGGCCCTCATAAGAACCCAGGTCCCATCATACACTCTAAGATGAGGTCCCTGAGTGGACCCCAGCAGGCTGGAGGGAACAGCTCCGGAAAGCACAGCGAAGGCTGGGGAGGAAGCCTGACTGCCTTTCCCCAGCCTAGGAGCCTGGACTGCTTCTTGTAAGGCTCATCTATGAGCCCAAGACACACTGTCCACACTTCCTACACTTCCGCCTGCATCCTCTGAAGACAGAGCAGGTGTGAGACTTGTCACGAGAGTTGGCCTGCAACTCTTCCTGACTCCTAAGACTAGCCTAGCTTTACAGGAACATGAGGCATACAGTGCCCACCTGTGTTCCTACTGTCCGCTTCTCTAGCTCCTGGACCTCTGCCCCACTATCTTCACCTGATCAAACACAGCTGCACAAATGTGTCAACCCACCACCAGCCCCAGGAGAACTCTCTGTTGTTTAAAGCAGACAAACACACAGGCACACTGGAAGGCAAAGGCCATGAAAACAGAGCACTGTGCTAGTGTTACCTGTTCTATATGACCTGAGATCTCTGAATGCAGTTCCATGCTAGCCCTGTCCTAATGTCGACATCTCCCCGCTAACATCAACAGCCCTGTCCGTGAAACTCCATGGACACAAGCTCCCTTCCAGGGTCCAGCAGCATAAAGACATCCCTAAAGCTCACAGCTCCCCATCCTCTTTTCAGGTTCCTCTGGGTAAAGATAAGCACGTAGCAGGAAGCATTGGCCCACCCACCTACTGCTCCAAGCACGGCTTTGGACTCCCCTTGGGACATAAATGCCACCAAGGTAGCAGCTGGCCTCAGAGGGTTGAAGTGGACTCAAGTCCAGATTCCCTTGTCAACCTGATTGTCCACTTGGGGACCACCAGAAGGAGAAGGCCAACCCGGGGCTCTTTCCTGCAGCCAAAGACTCCTGTAGGGAGCCATTCTTTAAAGGTGAGGGGCCACTGGGCACAGGACAGTGACACAAAGACAGACACGGAGCACACACTGGGCCTGCTGGCCCTGCCTGGTGTACAGGCCAGAGCCGCTTACCTAGGGAGAGTCCGTTGGTGATGGCGGTGGAGGAGGTGAGGGTGAGGCCCCTGCGGGGGCTGCGGGACTCTAGGACGCTGTCGTCCAGCAGGTGCCTGGCCTTCTCCGATGGGAATGTTGCACTCTTACTTTCAACTACACTCAACTGACACATCATACTGGAAAACGGAGAGGAAGAGACAAGGCGGAGCTCCTTATCCCGGGAGCACAGTGGCGTACTGGCCCTGGGGCCAGAGCCAGGGACAGGCTGCTGGAAATGCCTCTGCCCAGAGCCCATTGGTGGCCCAGGCTCTGCCCCTTCTCATGGTGTGACCTTGGGCAAGTCACATCCTTTTCCTGAGCCTCAACTTCTCAATCTGTCAGTGGAGACTAATGCTGCTTCTGCCTGCCTGTCTCCCAGGATGATGATGAGGCTTGTGAGATGAGGCCACGGTGAAAGGCAGGCGGGCTATCCTGAGCTTTGGGACCCCTACTGGGCCCACAATGAACATGGCAGCAGCTGCTCAGAGGTCAGTGAGATGGTGTCCATAGGTGTGTGGAAATATCTAGAGAAGAGGAGGGAGCAGGGACCCAAAGCAGCTTTGCTCTCCAGCTCTTGCCTCTGAGCTCCACTAGGGCCAGCCAAGAGGCATGGCATTTGTGCCTTAGTGCTAAGATGCAGGTGGAAGGAAGGATGGAAGTAAGAGGGAGGGAGGGAAGGAAAGGAAGAGGATGGGAGAAAGGGTGCCCACAGTTTGGGACCTATGACCAATGCCCACGAGGTATAGGCATGGCTATCCCCAGCAATGCTACCTGCCCCCCAGCTGCCAGCCTCACAAGTCCAGTGAGCCAGTATGTACTCTGAGACACCCACTGCTGCCCTAAGGACACCCACTGGTGTCTGCTGGACTCAGTTCTTCTTCACTAGCTCTGACCCTGGGTTCCTGCTGGTAGCATACAGACTGTGTTGCCAGTTACCCCTCCGCTTTCCCAAGCTCACATCAGCCTTAGAAGAGTGCGGCTGATAGGAACTTCAAGAGCTCCCAAACAAGGAAGGGGAAGAACCCAGGACTCCTTCAGACCAGAAGAGGGTTGCTCAGTCACCCACTTGTTGCCCAGGCTGTGGCTCTTCCTGTGTCTGGGGACTGGCGGTGTCGGGAGGCTGCCAGCCACAGATGTATCAGGACAGGTGGGCCTCCGGCGGAACCTGGCTGAGCTGGAGCCGGCAGAGGGGCCTATGAAAAGAGCAGAAAGAGAGAGAGACAGAGAGAAAGAGTGATGGCAGGAGCTGTTGGGCAAGAGTAGGGTAGAGGCGCAGGGGAACTGGGCTCTAGGCTTGGGGTATGTACCTTTCCTGAGCTGTCACGGATAGACAAGGATCACATGAAGCCTACAGCAGCTTCCACTTATCAGATGCTGACCCCTCCCTCCCAGTGTCACCAACTCCCAGAGCGAAGGCCTGGGGTGCCCAGGTCCAGTTTTGGGGCAGCTCTGCCAGTCAGCTGGCTGATGACATATCCATAAGAGCAGGGCCAGGGGCATAACCTTATCGCAAAGGCCCTTCCTGGACTTCACACGCCTACAGGGATATACGGAAGGCCTGGTGTTGGGTCTGTTGAAACTGCACCCCTGCCTCTGTCCACACTCGTGCCCCTGGTCTTGCATGCTGGCACTGGCTGCTCTGACGTTCTGCCTCTCTACAGCAGGATACAATAGATCTGCCTTGAAGAGCTGGCCGTGCTTAGAGGCTGTGCCTATGTGATCACAGGGGATCTGGGCATCAATGCCCAGGCTCTCAGGTGACCCTGAAGTACCCTGGGGGAGGTCTACATTCTGAGACACAGAATGCCTCTGCCCCAGAGGAAACAGCTGGTGCAGCTGCTTCAGAGAGGTCCAGAGGAATGAACAACATGCCGCTTTGTTTTGCTTTTGCCCTAAGAGAAGATTCCAGAGGGTGGAGCCCTTGTTTATCAGCAACCATAGGAGGTGACAGCCCCACTGCCTGAGTCACTGGGCTCCCACCCTGCCCATGCTCTCTAAAGGCCAAATCATAAGGATCTGCTGCAGGAGACCTCAATGGGGAGCCCAGAGGACCGGGTGTTGAGGCAGAAATGACCACGATGATAATTGGGACAGGCCGTTGTACACCCGGCACTGTGCTTTGGGGCTGGGCTGCAAGTCCCATTAGACAGAAGGGAAGGCAGGCTTAGATCTGCTGCGTACTGAAGGCAGGATCCAAACTCAAGTGTGCAGCAGGCTTGAGAGGCTGGGGAGGAACGTCAGGGTTCAGAGTGCAAGTGCTGGGAAGATTTCCAGTTGTGAGCAGCACTAGACAGCCATTTATGCCCAGTTCACCAACTCCAGCGTTCTTGGTACAGGGGGTGGGGAGCCCTAGAGATGTAACACAGCCACATGGCGGACACAGGCTACTGCTTCCCCTAGCTACTCTGAGGGTGCTCACTCGCACCTGGCTCCACATACCTCTTGCCTTCTAGCTCTGCTCATGCTTCGAGTTCTCACAAGCCTCTCGGAGTCGCCTTGGCTGCTCCCCCTCAACTCTGGAGTCTCTCTCCAGGCTAGACCTGGATGCGCCCCTTTCCTTTCTGCTTTGCAGCCTTGGGAGGCATGCCTGGCCTCAGATGCCCCTGGACCAGCTGGGGAGTGGGGGAGGGGGAGGGGTGCAGCGGAAGAGCCTTGGTCTCTTGGGCCCGTGTCAGGGCTGCTGCTGCTGCTCTCTGGCTCTAGGTTTCAGCTCCCTCCTCCTCCACATTCTCCCAGCATTGTTGACCAACAGCCTAGGTCTGACGCGGAAACACAAGAATTTCTATTCGGCTGGGACCCAGATGAGGGGCCTCTCTGCCAGTAAGTGACACCCTCTGCTACCAAAAAGGCCTCATGTTCCTGCCTCTCTAAGCCGGGGGTGGCCCCCATGTGGCAGTGCCAGGACACGTGCCTTCTGAGCTTGGTGGCTGGCAAGCTTGTTGATTGTGTCCTCAGGCAGGGTAGGGTGGTGATGGGCGGAGCCTCTGGTCTGCACAAGCAGAGTACAAGCCCCACTGCCTAGTCTGATATGGCATGGACAGCTGGAAAAACTGACCATGTGGCTTGACTATCTCAAAGGATTGCTCTATTTTTCCTCAGCATACATTTTCCATGAATAATCTTTAAAGCTCTTTAAGTGGCTGTTTCTTCAGCAGTTTTATTAGGCCATAGAGGAATTGACAGTTTCTGTAGGCAACCAGATATGTTGGGGGGTGGGGGGAGTCTGGTTTTCATTACAAGAAACCAACACACTGTCTAACAGACCACTCATTGACTGGAACAGGAAAACAAAACAACAAACAACAAACGATCTTCTACTAACAGCCTGGATCCCAGATGATGTCCAGTGTCAGAGAGGGACCCTGGTCCTGGAGGCAGTGAGGCCTGCCTCATCTGTCTCTGTGCTTACAGGTTGAGTGGCCATGGGAGGTTACCTCTAAGCCCTGGATCTATGGCTGTGAGGGATGGGGGTCCTGTCCTTGTCACTTCCCTGTAAAGAGTTAAACACACAGTGTCTTTCTTTCTGCCACAAGTGTTTAGGAAGCCCAGATCAACTACCTCACAGACAGGAAAATCATGACGCTCTGCCCGTATGAGGGTAACAGTCAACAGTCAGGAGAGATGGGCAACCAGGTGTCTGCACCCAGCAGGAACACAGGCTCTGATAGCAGACAGTCATCATCAATATGGCAAGAGCACCAATTCTGCCGGTAGCATGGCAGGACCAAAAATGCGGATGATGATGATCTCTAACATAGCATCTGCTCACTGCCAGAACTAACGGTACCCACTTTGTCCATCCAACATTATGTAAGCCTTACAGTGTCACAGTGCTTCTGGGAACATAGGAGGGATCAGAGAGGACTTCTGGGAGACTCAACATCCTGCCTGGTATGAGAGCCTGGCACAAGCAATGGCAAAGGTGGAGGGAACAGCATGTGCAAAGGGTCAGAGGGAAAGGCCAGCAGGGCCAGCAGGAAAGGCTAGGGAGAATAGCCAGCAGAGCCTTGAGTTCACAAGGAAGGCCTGGTGATGTGCTCAGATCCACATCTTAGAAAGGCCCTCTGGCTGGAGAGTAACTGGATGTGGCCATGATTGGAAGCCACAGGTTTTGAGGGGGAGACATGTGTAAGAAGCATCCAGGGGTGGGCCAGGCAGAGATGTGGAGGGAACTGAGAGTACCCTTGTGTGGAGCAGTGTGCATTCAGGGCACAGACCTGGGGGGACATGGACAAGTCCAGTGTGTGCAACATCTGGAGGCCACTGGAAAAATGGGCATGGCTGCAGGGGAGCACACAGTGGGCAAAGGGACCTCTTCTCAGGGATTCCAGGCCAGGTCCTGCGCTGGGCCAGCACTGTCCCATTCCAGCTGGGCTTTCCAAGTCTCACACATTGGAAAGTAATGGGAGGCAGCTGTGGCAGAGGGGAAAGTAGCAACTTGAAGCCATAAGGCTTGGGTTCCAGTCCTGCCACTAGCCTCAGCAGGACGGGGCTCATGCCATCCCCCCTGGGTGTGCACCTCCTGAGGCACTGCAACTGTGCCACCTGGAGCTCTGGCCAGTGCAACTCTGAGCCTTGAGTGGCCAGGCTGAGCTGTCACCCACCTGAAGGACCTAGTGTTCTCTGCTCCTGCCCCCCTGCTCCTGCAGAGAGCCCTACTCTGAGATCCAGGACCCAGCCCTTCTGGGTCTGCCAGAGCCCTGCAGCTCTTGGGCCCTTCTACAATTTTTGTGTGGAAACTTGTTTATAGCCAGGTCTCTGGTGGGGCCTGGGAGCCTCTCACTTCCATGTTCACACACGTTCTACTTTTCACACACGCAGCTCCCATGGGTCTCCCTGAGAGCCAAGATCTGTCTGCGCAGAAGAGCCAGTTTATTTCCTTTTAGATACAGTGCTCGTCATCTCTGGGCTTAAGTGACGCTGTGCTCTTCTTGCAGCCAGAGGTGAAGACTCACAGGCCGCAGAGAGTGGGAACCAAGGATGCTTGGGAGCTGCTGGTACCCAAGGTGCTTGGGCCTCGGCATAGCCATGGAGTTGGAGAGATCAGGCTTGAGCTCTCACAAAGGACCCCATTCTGAGCACGGGAAAGGGTTGCAGAGGAGGGCGTTAAAAGAGGGAAACCATGCCTCTTGCCCAGGCTCTCTTCTCATGAAGAATTTCAAAGTTTCTCCACAGACCACGACGGCCTTGAAAGACGTCTCCACACTAGGGTCAGGCAGAGTTAGTGTCTCACTCAGTGCTGGGGATGTACAGGTGACTGCAAGCAGAGGGCAGTGGTGGCCACAGAGGGGTAAACTCTGCTCTCACGTGTGTCAGAATGAGGGGTTGCTCTGGCCTCCTGTGGACGAGATGGCTCTAGTAAGAACGCCTGGCTCAGTGAGGAGGGGTTGAGTGGATCTTAGCAGGAAGCTGCTGGTAGAAAGGTGACTCTGAGGGGGCTTCTGAGGCCCAGGAGTACATTTGTATCTTCCAAGGTTGAGGACATCCAAGGAAATGCCCTGGAGAAATGACAGCTTTATAACTGCCCCCTGGAGAGTGTTGTGCCTCAAGACAGCAGCAGCCTTGCTACAAATGGGGCTGTGATTAGCAGATGAGGGATCTGGAGAACTGCTCTGTGAGGAGGGAGAAGGCCGCCCTGCCACCCTGCCGCCACAGGCAGCCAGGCCTCAAGCAGCCCAGTTGGATGAGGCAAGGGGACTGAACACAAGATAAAGTTTGGGGTTCTGATTCCTACAAACACCTGTGTGACTCAATGCATTGATAGGACATTGGGTGTGATGACACACATCTGCAGTCCCAGCATTCAGGGGTAGAGGAGGAAGAGCAGGAGTTCAAGGCCCCATCGTCTTTGCCTACAGAATGGGAGTGGGATATGACCGGCAAAGGCCCACCTGTCTGCGGGGAGGCCTAGGGGATTCACCAGGCAGGGCCTAGGTACACCCAGTGAGCACGTGAGCAGGCTTGGAAAGCTGCTCAGCCAGGTCATCTGTAGTGAAGATGGAGGGCTGGAGGGCTTCCCTTATGCAAATTTCCTAGACTGCTCCACAAAGCCCTTGGCTGCTCCAGGGAATGTGAGGGTCTCTGGCCGCTTTCCTTGGACCTGAAGAGCCTCAGGGGATGCTGAGGTAGGGCTGGGGAGGCACAGGCCACATGAAGAGCACAGCTGTTCTCTGCCACTGCTGTTGCTGCCCAGCTCCAGCCACAGTCAGTACTAGGCGTGTGAGTGACAACCTCTCCAAGTGACTCCAGTCCAGCCCTGTCCATCCTGACATACAGCACGTGCATGTGACATTAGTGCTATTTCTGCCCTAAGTTCTGAGGCAGCACTGGAACAGGGACTAGATGTGGGCCCTTGGGTTCCCAATGTGGTACTCAGGTGGCAGGCTCCCACTGTCTCTCATGTAGATGGCATCAGAGCCTGTTTGAGAGGCCCAGGAGCTAACACTCCCGAGAGGCACTGTGCCAGCAGCAGCATTTCTGGCGCAGCCTCAGGGAACTCCCTCAGCAGCCCTGCCATGTGAGCCAGCCTGTGCCCACAGCTCAGAGACGCTGCAGCCAGGCTCTGCATACAGGCAGCTGGCCTGGCAGCAGGGCTCTTGCCACCAGGTAATGAACATGGAGGCAGAAAGGTGTGCAGGAGATCAGCCTTAAGGTTCAGAGGGCAGAGCCAGAAGCCAGGGCTGGGGTGTTCCTAGGCTCAAGCATGGCTCTGGAATCCAGAGGAGACTTGCCCCAGGGGAAGGCACATGGGGGAAGCCTGCAGGGTCTGGAATGGTCTTCACTAGCTCCAGGACACACAAACATCACTTGCTCTGGGGTCGGGGTGGGCAACATTATCAACATTACGTGTGATTTTTTTTCCTCTCCAGGAAAATATTAGTTCATTTATATAAACAGCATCACACGGCGAGGGAAACTGGAAGTGTGGCGTTCCTGCCTTTTTTCTCCACAGATCAGAAACTGAGTCCGTTTCCTCCATTTCCTTTCTCGCTGTCTCCTTGTGGGGACAGACTGCCCACATGGCCATTCCCCAGAGGAAAGTGGGGGCAGCTTTTGGCAGAACCTAGTGCCACCAGAGGCTACGAGAACAGCTGTAGCTCATAGGCTGCTGCTGCTGTTCATCAAGGCTCCTGAGAAGGTCCTGGCTGCTCCTGTCTGTGCAGGGTCAAGGTATCGCAGCCCCTGCCAGGAGCTGGTTAGAAGAGGATAGATAGCCCCTCATGCACACACCATTTGGTCTGCTCACACTGGCTTCTTTTGGGCTCCAAATATGCCTGCCCTTGTCTGCTTGCCCCTTTGTTGCAGTCTCCCCAGCAAAGGCATGAGCTCCAGGAGGCTGGGCCCCTGCAAGTGCTGGTCACCTTGTGTAAATGAAGGTGCACGTCTAAGGGCTTTTCTTTGGCAAGTGTGGGGGTGTCTAACCGCTGGGCACAGCTTCGAGCTGGAGCCGAGCCCCTCCTGAGGAGTGGAGGGAGGCCACGTTCCTCCCATTCTTGGGACTGCAAGAGGCACATTCCTGTCCCTGAGTCCTGTGGATTTGCCAGAGCCCAGAAGGCTCCCTTGGAGCTGACCCCTGGGGTGCGATGACCCATGCTGCAGCAACACTCCTTATCTTTCCTCTGAGGCTTCAAGAGGGAAACCTGAGTCACTGACAGGCTCCCAGCTTTCTAGAAAGTCACCAGCTCTCTGGTCATCAACATAAACCCTGACATCCTGCTTTGGGGCTGAAGCCAGGGATTAGGAAAGTTGGTGGAAAACACTCCTTTGAGCTGAGCTCCCTCTGCGGAGCAGGAACTGCTGGGCTCAGCACTTCCCTGGAAGGTTGTGCTGAGTCAGCTGCCAGCCCACACTGGAGCTGCTCTCAAGGACAGGTGCCTGTAGGGCCCAACAAGGAACCCTAGGGCTAGTGCTAATGGGAGGCAGCTGATTCACCCAGAGCCCTGTATGCCAGGCTCTAGAAACCTAAACCTCCTGTCTCTTGGGGGCTTTTACTCTGTTGGAGAAGACAGGCATAGGGCAAATGAATACACAGATAGCCACGCAGGCTACTGGCCATGTAAGCATATGATGTAGGCTCACAATGCCCTGTGAGAGGCTGGGCAGGAAGGATGCCAAGCTTTGCAGGCCATGGGTTCTACATCCCAAGGACCCAAGTCTGCTGCTGCATACACAGGCAGATGTGGGATGTGCGTGACCGTATGTCATCCTACTCAAAAAGAGGGTGGGTCTATCTGAGGTCCAGAGCTTGCTGCCCCAGTGAAACCAGGCCCAACTGGGGCCTTCGGCAGTGTCATTTGGCTAGTGCCTGGAAGCTAGTTTAGTGATAGAATCACACTGACAACCACAACAACACTGTGGCAAAGCTGCCCTAATGAGAACTCTCTGGGCTAGATTCCGCACACGTTTTGGCAGCAGCCCTGTGAGTGACATGTATGCTGGACCCCTTTCACAGGTACAGTGTGCAGGGCTAAGCATCTCAGAGGGCAGTTTGCTTGGGGAGAGGGCTAGAGTAGGGACAGACTGCAAAGCTGAAACCTGCACAGGACCTTAGCTCTCTGAGCTACCATTGCCAACGGCCATTTGCTAGGGAAAGACAGTAGGCTTTTAGGGATGGGGGCTGAAGCAAGAGACACTTAATACTGGGGTTTGGGAGATGCCATGAAAAGTACAACTGTGAGCAGCACTAACTTAGCAGCCCTGATGGTCCCAAGGGCTGCAAAGCAACATCTTCCAAGGCTCATGAGCAGGGCAGCCCAGAGATGCAAGGAAGAATCTTGATTCCCACACAGATAGCAGAGTTGGCACAAACAACGAGCCAAGGGGCGTCTCAGAGGCAGGACAGAGGCTGTGCAGGGTGGGGTGGGGATGGGGCAGGCTGGAAGCCCCTACACTGTTTCCTGAGAGTTCTGCAGTTCTGGTCCTACCAATACACACAGCCCAGCCAGGAGTTTGGAGAGAGGGATGGTGGGCACCAGGCGTTAGCTCCCACACACTTCTGATGCTGGGCACCTGGACAGCATCTCAGTGTTCTCTTGTTGGGATGACAGTGTCATTAGCTCCCTTTTACATACAGAAAGCACAGCCTGGGGGGATAAAGCTGTTTGGCTAAGGTGCAGTGGCTCAGAAACCAGGCTGGAGTGACAGAGGGCTGCAACCGGGAGAATGTGCAACTAGCCACCCCTCGAGCATCCCCCCAGACAGCAGCGCTGATCAGCTGTCCCATCCCCAGAGCTGGCCACTGTTAGGACAGTTAACAAAAAAGCAGCTGACACCAAACACACTCTGACAGTGCACAGATGTGGGCAGAGCAAGTGGCAGGCCTGTGCTCACCCCAGCACCATGACAATCTTATAAGAGCTACAGAGGAGCAGAAAGAGACAGATGAAGCAAGAGCCTTGCTCTGACAGCAGATCCTAGGCTCCTCCTTCTGGAGTGTATGTCTCCCTCAGAGGTGATAAATCTAACGTGCTGACTGCATTTTGGGTACCCCTTTGGGCACATAATCCCAAGTGTGGGGGCAAGCTGAAGGACAAGGGTCAGGGTGGTCCAGGGGAAGACCACAGCATTTTCTGTACTTAGCACATGCTTCTAAGTTAGGGATTTGATCTTGGGGTCCCACATTATCAGAAGTCCAGCAGGTTGGGGGAAGGGGTTATAAGCAGGGACATCTGAGCCCGCCATGCAGTGCGCCCCACTGTGTCCTTGGGCTCCATGTAGGGCCTAGCTTGGCAGCCAAGTCAGGGCTGAGTGGTTTTGGACCACTTGAGGAAGCTATGATACCTGCAAGATCTTCCTTGGAAGAGACTAGTCTTGGAGAGCTGCTTCCTGGTTCGATTCTGAGTGACAACCTGAAACCAAAGAGTTTCATAAGGTCAGAGAGGCCCAGGTCTACCCTGGGATGGGGAGGGATGACAGCTTTGTTGGGACAAGGGTGGCTGCTAAGGAGTAGAGTGATCAGAGGCCTCAAGAATACTGTGGGAGCCTCCCTCTGACGCCTCCCAGGGTCTCTGGGTCCACTTAGTAATAGCTAAGGGAGACGAGTGAAATGAACAGTTGGCCCGTGCTTGCCTAGGAAAGTGAGGAGGAGGAGGCCATGCAGTTCCCTCAGCTAAGTTCATGACACCAGCGAGTGGCAGGCAGGGATACTATGAAGGAATGCAGGCTCCAGTGGACCAGACCGGCCACCTGATGGGATCCTTTTGTGGCATGGAGATGGCCCGGGAGATGACGGGAACCTCCTGTCCTGCTAGGGGAAAGGGAAAGCAGCCCCTCTGCACATGTAGAAGGCGAGCCAGACAGGAGTCTCTCAAATGGCAGTGAGACAGTGGTCCAGCAACGCAGGAGACCTTGCCTCACACAGAGGAAGAGAGAAGGGGAGTGTGACCCCCAGGTCAGTCTGGGAGGCGGCCTCCGAGCAGAACATGAGCGAGTTCAATGAAACCTACACATTAAGGTGATGAGACAGGAATCAGATGACTCCTAGGACAGGGGACCAAACCAACGATGGAAACCAGAGAGGGCTGGCCGAACGCCTCACTGAAAACATCACCTGGGGGCTGAGGAGCTGATCACAGCTGCTGGGAAGACAGCACCCAACACAGGAGCCCTGGAGGGTAGAAGCCAAGAACCAGTGTGGAAGAAGATGAAGGTATAATGGGCGGGCGCTGGCCTGCAGCAGGGAAGGCACACTGCGGGGTGTGGGAGCCTCCGCGCTGAGGCTTTCTCTTGCTGAGCTTCTGATTTTTATGGAATTCATTCACCAGGCAAAGCAAGATGGGAAAGCCCAGGCAGCCCTAAGAGTTTGTCAGCAGCAGCACCCAGAGTCAGGAGCCTACCAAGCCGGGTCTACAGGCCTGGGGAAAAGCAAGGCGGGCACCCAGGAGGCCAAGCTCAGAATAAGCAGCTCTTCAAGGGAGGCCAGGCCCCGCCTCCTGATGAACCCAGCTAAGTAAGGAACGGTTTAAAATAAAGGCTCAAGGGATGAGGAGCAACAGGCGGTAAGAAGAGAATTCCATTAAAAGCAGGACTGTAGGAATTAGATTCCTGAGCATGGTTTTCATGTTACGCACTTAGCAAGTGGGGTCCAAACATAACATAACTAACAAAAACCTGGAGGATGGTGACGCCCAGGTGGGGCGGGGCCAGCTGCATCCTCTTTATAACCTGACGCAGCTGACAGTCACAGTAACAACCTGGGCACAGGAAAAGCCCAGACTCAGGCCTCTTCGTGGCTTTCCTGGCTCACTTTATGAGTCTTGCAAAACCTGTTTTAGGAAATATTTTTTAATCTCGATTTTTAACTATGTTTATGAGCGAGTCTCTATGTGGTGATATGCATGGGTATGAAGGTGCCTGAGGAGAGGTGCTGGACCCTGTGGAGCTGGAGTTAGTTACAGGGAGTTGTAAGCTGCCTGATATGGGTGCTGGAAACTGAACTCAATTCCTGTGTCTCATGTCAAGTTGTCACATAAACCAGAGCTATCTGAAAGGAGGGAACCTCAATCGAGAAAATGCCTCCATAACAAGATCCAGCAGTAAGGCGTTTTCTTATTTGGTGATTGATGGGAGAGGACACAGCCCACTGTGGTGGAGCCATCCTGGGCTGGTGGTCCTGTCCTGACTTCCTTTGGTGATGGACAGTAATGTGGACGTGTAAGCTGAATCAACCCTTCTGTTGACACCCCCCTCCCCCCACCCCACCCCCAGCCTTGCTTTTTGGTCATGGTGTTTGGTGGCAGCAATAGAACCCAGGCTAAGCCGGGCATGGTGGCACACTCCTTTAATCCCAACACTCGGGAGGCAGAGGCAGGTGGAACAATGTGAGTTCGAGGCCAGCCTGGTCTACAAAGGAAGTCCAGGACAGACAGGGCTACACAAAGAAACCCTGTCTTGAAAAACCAAAAAACAAACAAAACCAAAAATAAAAACAAAACAAAAAAGAAAAGAAAAGAAAGAACAAAAACAAAAAAAAGAACCCCGGCTAAGAAAGGCCCCTGAGAGAGGAGTGCGTCTCTGGAGCACTGGGCTCTCTGCAGCTCCAGAGGACAATGTTTCCCGCAGAAAATAAGTGATGACTTAAGAGTGATCATTCCTCCCCTTTTATTTTACTTCCCTTTTTATCTGGTTGAATTAAATGTAAGATGTTTAATCACAAACAGCAAGGACGGCAGTGTTACCCGACTGAGTGGAGTCTGTCCTTGCGGTCATGCGCCTGCCCACCCTTCTCTATGTATAGATTGTTCCCACGCCACCCGAGTGTCCAAAGTCCTGCTTGCTTCGTGCTAGTGGCCATGCTTTCTAAGTGGTGGACACTGGGTCATTTTCCTTAAGTTGATAACAGACTAATAGCTGAGAAGGAGACAATACAGGCCGGGCCTCTTGGCAGGGGATCTCCCTCAAGGCAGATGATGGCAAGGTATCAGAAGTGTCCTACGTCCTTGCATCCTGGGCATCGAGGAGCTCCTTCTAGGTGTGAGCAGGCCACAGCTCCCAGCACCGGCACAGTCACAGCTCCTGCCACTCGGAAACAGGACCTCCTTAGAAAGAGGACTTTCCGTGGCTGGGGGCCTGGGGGCAGGAAGGCAGCCCTCCTCCCTGGGTTTGCCCAGCTTGGCCCAACAAAGAGCCTTTATGAGCACTCGGCTGACTGTTGTTTAGCGTGGAGGGCTGGGGGTGGGGGAGGGGTGGGGGTGGTGCTCCCCTTCTTCAAAATGGAAGGAGTAATTACTCATAATCTGCAGCTTGTCCAAGGATTGTCTCATGTTCACAAGTATTTATAGGCCACTTTTCTCCTTAAAGTGTATTAGTGTTAATGAAAAACTACTGTCTCTTTAATGGCAAGACGGGTACACGAATGGAAAACATTATACTGGAACCTCAGTGGGAATAATTTCACACTCCAAGCCTCTCTTCAGGAACAGCAAATGCTTTGTAAATAAAATGAGCTCCATTCGTGATAGATGCTGTTTGAGTGGGGCGTGACCTCTGTGCCTCCCGTTACTAGGAGCGAGATCACATCTTTGCACCACTTCGCATTAATGTTGACTAACGAAGGCATAGCAACAGCGAGGACAGGATGTCTATGCTTCCAACGATGATTAGAGCCTCTCGTGGAGTGCTGAGAGAAGGATCTCCAGGCTCCACTCTGATGACCGGGATTCACTGGCTGCTACAGTAGCCAGGTGGGATGCCTTAACAACTGTTCCCAAAATCTTCAAGTGACTGGGAGCTATGGTTCTGGTCCATTTTCTCACACTGAGATGACACAAGAGCAGGCTTTCAGACACAAGGCTGCAAGGGACTAAACAGCACTAGATGGTGGAGTCAGGGAACCACAGTGTGCAGAAGCAGCCAGTGAGATGGGATGTGAAAGAGATTCTGTGACAATGGCGAATGACCAATCACAAGATGGCCAAGGCTTGCCTGGATGTCAGGCTATGTGGGAAAGCACTGAGCTGAGAGTCAGTCCAGGCAAGATGGGAAGCCAGAGCCGACTTAGAAACAAACCCAGCCTCTCGCTCTAGATACTGAGCAATGCAGGGTACACACTCAGGTGCCACCAATGACAGGAGAACTGCAACCAGAGCAGCACAGAAGGAAGATGAGCTGGACGGCCTGGGGCCTGAGAGGTACATCCATTCACAGAAGCATGGAGACTGTGCCTGGGGCCTGAGAGGTACATCCATTCACAGAAGCATGGAGACTGTGCCTGGGGCCCGTGGCTAGAGCTGGATTGAGGGCTGCAAAGGGCTGAGAGGCTCGTGACTGCTGCCTCATCTGCCTGTGAAACAGGACCTTGGAGAACAATGGCCTAAAGATACGACCAGCTGGCCTTCTAACACAGTGCCAAGGGGCCCTGTGAAAGCCAGAGTGCCAACCCCGCCCCACGCTTGGCTGTGGAGTCCACACATGTTCCCCAGGCAACATGGAAAGGTGAGCATACTGTCTCTGTCATCTGTGGGGCTTGAGGGGCTGGGGGCTGGGGTGATGGGGCATGGAAGGGACCAGGTCACCTGCAGCGGGAGGACGGGCCGCCCAGGGCGGACAAGGACTTACTTGTAGTTATCGTCTTCTACAAACTTCTGCAGCTCCTCGATGTAGCGCACGGACCTCAGGTACTTCTGCACGTGCGGCAGGGTGGTGAGGTGGTCTGCAACAGCGGGGACAAAGCTCACAGGTCTGACTCTGCCTCAGCCCAGGGAATGCTACTACAGACACACTTGGGGGCATGCGGCTGGGCTGCCCTTGGGGTCAGAGCCTGGAGGGTGATCAGGTCTGAGCTCCGCCCTTATAGAGAGTGACCTCAAGCAGACACCAAGTCTGGGGAAAGGTGAAGCCCTGGCCCCCAGAACACACAGAATCACGGGCCTGCGCCCAAACAGACTTCAGTGATGATGGTGTGTAGCCTCCTTCTGTGTGTCATGAACGCAAGGCCATCCCAGCCCGCACAGATGTCCAACCAGGATGGCAGCTCTGCGCCATATGACAGACATCTGTTCACTTTGTCTTGTGTAGGAAAAGGCTGTTCCCACCACACAAAGGGGAGGTGGTGGCAATCTACAAAGGTCCTATCACTGAGAGGTGGCAAGGCCAGGTTTAACTCTAGCTTGTGAGGCCGGTCCCACACATGTCATCTCCTTCCTGGAACCACTGGGCCTAGCCACTTCACTGTCCTTAGACTTTGACTGTCATGTATTCCTCCTAAGAAGGGGGGGCAGACATGAAAGGAGAGAGGCTGTAGAGAGGGAGCAGCTCTGAAGGTCGTCTCTGTCCCTCTAAGTCTTTGGTGGGATCATCATCCCTGAAATGTGGACAGCGGCACCTGCTTTCCAAACTGATAGTGGCTGGCACAGTCTACACACAGTGACAAGGATGTCCACTTGTGTATTCCGGGACACGCTGGAGGCTAGGCACTGTGTGTGGCCCTGTTTTCACACATGAGCAATCTATAGAGAGAAGAAAGGGGGACTTTTCAAGATGTGGCACTGAGACTTGTTCCCCGTGTGACTCTGAGGCTGGGTCTGCGCCTGCAGACTATGAACAACAATGAGAGTGTTTGGAGGCTGCAGAACAAGCATGCCGCTCTGGCAGTGCAGGCCTCTGAGGAGAGCTGGCCTACGCTGTGGACCCCATCCTTCCCTGAGGCGTGGTGACTGGTGTCCTCCCTGTGGTCCTCCCAAGCAGAAGCAGCCAGAGGTCTCACACCCTGTACGGCAGGTAGAACTGTCTTTTTTCTCACATCCCCCATGCTGTGAAAACCTGAGGCAGAGAGGCCAGCTTGCAGCTCTGTTCTTCACTCTCCTTGTCGCTGCAGACTCCCTGCCTGGTTCATTGTTCCTTCTCACAAAGGACTAGGGTACCTCACACATGTTTAGCCTCCACACCAAGGTCACAGTCTTGTATAAAACTGGTGTCCATGTGGACGGCCTACTCAGCATCCTTCTCAGTGAGCTTCCCTGTGTGTTCCAGGCACCTGCCATTGTGCTTGCCCTCTGCATCTGCCATACGCAGCAGAGCCTAGCCAGTTGCTTACCAAATCTCTCTATTTAGGTCCACAGCTAGACTACAGGTCCTAGCCTCCTGCGGCAGAGGTGATGCGTGCCCTTTGCCAGTCTGGCCAACAAACTGCTCATATCAGCTTCTTTTTTCTTACCTCTGCCAGCCCAGTGCAGAGCTTATGAGGGGACTCAGATGGTAGAGCTACATACAGAAGGAATCTGGACCCAAATCCACTTACTTGAATTAGAGCCATCTGGGAGCCCACCAGGCTCTTCATAGATAAATGGAACAGAGCCATCCAGACCTGGGATAGGCCACTCACTGGACATGTAATCTAGCGGTCAGACTGTGTTCCTCGTGTGTACCTAAGCAACAGCAGCATCTGGTCCACGGAGTCTTTGGAGATGTATGAAAGGGCTAGCCCATGTCTAAAGCTCAAGACACCACAGTATGGAGCTTTGTGGGGCTAACCTGACTCCTGGAGCTTTCTTGTGGCTGAAGTGCTGGGTCCAGGCTGCAACAATGCAAGATTTCACAGTTCTAGCACTAAGGAACTAACCGTAGCTGCAGGAAACCTGCAAATCAGCAATGATCCGGAGGATGTTGTTCATCTGGTTGGATCTTTGTTCGTTTTCCATGATGCTGCCAGAGGCAGGGTATGCAGAGTCAATGTAGATCAAATCCAGAAGGTAGATGCCTAGGATTAAAGAAGACACTCATTATGGTAGCTGCATTACAAATCCCAGAGTTAAACAGTGCCCTCTGCAAGAAGGCATAAAGGGCAACTTGTGGAAACTGAACATACTATTTGGACTTGAATTCTAATTTTGACTGACTCATTTCTCATGCTCAACTGTATAGAGAGATTTGAGCAATGACCGAAAAGGATGCTGGAAGATTCTAGCATGTCAAATTTGCAGTCTTCAACAACAAGGTTTTGTATATATTGTCCAAATGGAAAACAGCAGCCCACTCTTTAATGACTGGTGAAGTTTAATAACTAAGTCTAAGCTGCCATGCCCAGGAGAACAGCTTTTGTGGTTTGTAATTATTTATTTACCTATTTGTCTATCTGCCCCCATGTGTGCACACATGCACACAATTATGAATTAATGGACAGAAGTTAAGAATGAGATACTTCTCCGTACAAAAGCCAATGGTGGGCAGAGATGTCTTCTGAGATGCTTAACAAGAAACAAGGCATGATGCAAAAATGGTACTCTAATGGCCAGTGATGGGCTGGGGTGGGGGTGGGGTCTCCATACAAGTCACTTGTGTGAGAAGGTGACCGAGCAGGGGCCTGGCTCCTCAGGCTGAGCCTCTACACAGCTATCAGCCGACTGACTACAAAGTCACACTGCAGACTATCTGGGGATATCAGAGAGAAGTGGATGGAGTGTCCTTCCAGGAGCCCTCCATGAGTAATGCCAACAGATAATGCATGAGGGACTGGGCAGGAGAAGCAATGCAAAGAACCGAGGACAGAAAAAATGATCAAGACAGAGAGAAATGACTGACATGGATGAAAACAGACTTGATGGAGATGATTCAATGACTCCAAATTTCTATGCATGAGGCAAACAACATTTAAACACATAAAACCACCAGGGATAAAAAGTGATTTTTTAAAAATACTATGTCTGCCTGGTGGTGGTAGCACACTCCTTTAATCCCAGCACTTTGGAAGTAGAGGCAAAAAGATCTCTGAGTTTGAGGCCAGCCTGGTCTACAAAGTGAGTCCAGCATAGCCTGGGCTACAAAGAGAAACCCTGTCTTGACAAACAAACAAGCAAACAAACAAACAAATAAGCTACAACCAGCCAGGAGTGCTACACCCCAAAGGAACGCCTAGTAAGTTAACATGGTCAATGCCATGTTATCCACAGTCTTTGACCTTAGCATGCTCCACCTAGGAATGAAGTACAGAAAAAATCCAACCCCTGGAAAACACACACATAAGAAACTTCTAAGTTAAAAATAGATCTATAGTAAAAAAACAAAATCTGTCTGCATAGCTTTGACAACTTAGACAAAAACAATACTTCTATGAATTGCAGTGTGCCCAAAGCTCTGCACTTGAACGAGGAGTCTGCAGGCAGGCATCTGACATCCTCCATGCCCACAGCCAGAACCAAGAGGTGCTCCCCTTGCTTTCAAGATTTCTAGGGCTGGAAAGATGGATAGGAGAATGCATGTCCACTTGCAGAGGGCCCATGTTTGGTTTCCAGCACCTACGACAGACAGGTTGGAACTGCCTGTGACTCCAGCTTTCTCTGGCTTCTGTGGCACCTAAACTCATATGCACATGCCGCAGTGTGTATACACATACATATAATTTAAAATAACAAAAATAAACCTTTGAAAAATATAAAGATTTCTACATTTAATAATTTTAAATGTAGTAAATCCTAAAGGGACTTTCATAATCAGAAAATGATGTTAGCTTTAGAATATATAAGTTAATTTTATCAAAATGTTTATACACTAAACCCTGACCAATGTCAATTATTACAAACGACAGTTATATATGTATGTTATATCTTACATATGTATAGTTATATCTTTCATGCATTGTATATTTTCATATAATACATAATTGTGTTGCAAAACAGTCTGTTTGAAGAAACAGTAAGAGCACTCTATTTTTTCTTTTTCTTTTTCTTTTTTCTCTTTGGTATTTCAAGACAGGGTTTCTCTGTGTAACTGCCCTGGCTGTCCTGGAACTCGCTCTATAGACCAGGCTGGCCTGGAACTCACAGATCTGCCTGCCTCTGCCTCCCAAGTGCTGTGATAAAAAACATGTGCCACCACGCCAGGGACATGCTCATTTTCTGATTTATCCTTCCAAATGCCCACTCTGTAAGGGAGGAAAAGGAAGCTCAGAGAGGATGTGAATTTCGCTTAAGGTCACACAGCTGGTAAGAGACAGAGATGGGAGTGGGACCGAGGCTTCCTCCTCCAACTCAAGCTTCCTTCCACCACGGAGGACCTCGGGTCCCGGGTACCATGAGTCACTCGTCTGCTTTTAAAATAGCTGCACATTGTTCCAGGAAACCATCAAGTCACAGAAGCATCTGCTGGCACTCCTCGCAGAGGCCATGTCCGTTTCCTTGCCTTCTGACGGCACTGTTTTCCAATTTTTAATAATTGGTAATAATTTTCCTTGAGTAAACATTCTAAGGGTGGTGGGTTTGAATTCACAGTCTTAGTCTTTCTCTTGAACTTAGTGTTTTCCTCCTCCTTTTCAAAAAATGTAACTCAGTTACCTCCCTGAGGATTCGTGGCAATCCTGAAAATCCCATTATGGCTTCGACCACAACAAAAAGCATCCCCCGGTGCTGTGTGGGGGTGGAGGGACGTGTGCCATGGGGTGGGGAGGTTCCAGATGCAGTGTGCAGACTCCAGCTTGGCTGACTCAGAGGCCGGGCAGCAGCTCAGCCCGGAAGCAGAGCAGAAGGAGGGGACTGAGGTTTCCTTGGGTCTGCTGTGAAGCCCCGTCCCTTCCTTGACCATCACCCGTGGGAGAAGGAGGCTGGGAAAAGATAAAGGGGTGTATAGTCTCGCCACTGCGTACTGGGATCTACAGCAGCTCTGCCGGGATGTAGCCCTGGAGTCACCCTGCTGGTCTCCAAAGCACACAGTGGGCTCTGCTCAGACACAGCTCTACTTGGAGACTCCCTTGTGTTGCACCAAAAGGACAGTGTGGCCCGGAGCCTTATTCCCAGTACTCTGGAGGCAGGAGGATCAGGAATTCATAGTCAACTGTAGCTGCTTAGTGAGTATGAGGCAAGACCAGTCCAAATTTTATGAGACCTTGTCACAAAAAAAAAAAAAAAAGACGCTGACCCAGGTTTACTAAGCACTCACTACCCCCTGGTCTAGATGTGGCCAGACTGTTCCTGTGCAAGGACAATGCTGCCACCATGACTCCATAGTCTCTCTTCTGTAGACAAAAAACAGAAGGCAGAAGAGGCTGCATTGCTCTCCTAGGCCACACAGTTGGGACAGTGGCCAAGGCAGGATTCACTCACAGCTCTGTCCAGCTGCCATGCTGTTAGTCTCTTTTCACTGCAGCCAGAGGCCTGCAGTACCTGGAAGCCAATGAGGTAGGATGGAGCCGTACAACAGCTGACCCGGGGGAGGGGAGCCCAGGCTGTGGCTCTTTTCTTTTCTACTTTGGGATTAACATTCTCCAGAGGGGCTCATAGTGGGGCTGTGGCTACTCCCTCCTGCTACACATACCAGGCCTGCCTGAGCACATCTGTCTCAGGTCTTACATCAGTGGCCCACCCAGACTTGGGGGCCCTGCCAGCTCTGCCACACAGCCCCACAAGGAGTAGCGGAGGGATGTCCATGGGAGGGATGGTCTGGCTACAACTGCCATAACCATGGATGGTAGGTACCCAGCCACCAGCCACACAGGACCACCCTGCAGCTGGACCAGTGCTGGGAGCCCATCTGGATTGGGACAGTACGGCTCCTGTTCCTGTTTAGACAGTGACTGCAGCAGATGACACTGTGCTGCTGGCCCACTACCACAGACAGTAATTGGACCAGCCACTGGCTTTGGCTGCAGTGGGGATGAAAGGTGCCAAGGGACCAGGCTAGACTGTGAGGTACTGACCTGGGGGGAGGGGGTGCTTATGGGATGGGAACCACCACTGTCTGTCATGGAGGTGGTGGGGGTGGGGTGCTGCTGGTCTTAGGACTCCTTTGCAACTCCCTACTTGCACTGCCCACACTGTACTAACAACGGAGGCTTAGGAGGAAAAAGGAGTGGGCCAAATTCCCACAGCTTCTGAGTAGATAGGGGCGGGAATTTGGGCCTATCTTGACAGTAGTGCTAGGGGACTGGTCTGGGAGGCATGGGCTGGCCCAAGAAGAGGGTGCCAGCTTAAGCTGGGGGTATGAGGAGTGGAGCTGTAGCCTGCCACCTGGGGGCACTGTGGCCAGCCAGCACAGCCCCAGTGTCTACTTTGAGCCAAAAGGTTCCCTAGTCCTCGTGTCTGCCCTGTGCCACCTTTGTACCCGCTGACAAAGGAGATGCCTCCCAAGAGAAGCCCTGTGTGGTGGCAAGCAGGGAGCAGGCTGCCCAGCTGAGCCAACGTCCACAGCTGGCCCAGCGCCCCACAAGCCGGACACGACTCACTGTGTCCTTGTTCTCTCATGGCCGCCTTGTCTCACTTCCAGCCCCCGTCTGGTTTTGGTTTTTCTCACACAGCTATCTTTTCAATATGGAAAATTCTGCTGTGTCGAGGGGAAAAGAAACCTGCCCGGCAGGAGAGCATGCCACTTTTCCATTTTACCGCTTTCTATTTTCTCTTTTCAAAATCTGAGATGAAAGACTTTTTTCCACGCTCCTTTTGCTCTGCCTGAAAAGATGACTTTCAGAGTTCAGAAATGAGGAGCTGGCACCCAGAGCTACACTTGTGTGGTTCCACCCCACAAACCACCCTGGTAAATTCCAAATGAAATAACAGAGTGCCTGCTCATTAGAGTTTGCGTGGTTTGCGTTGGTTTTGAAGACAGCACTGAGCAGACCCACTGTCTGCGGGCACCCCGGCTCCCTGAGAGGACGGATATGATTGCATTAATTAATGCCTGCCAATTAACATCTACCAGGCAAACTGGGGACTCCAGCATGAATCCTCATCTAAAGAGCGATCTTTATTGGAAGTCTGTGGCCTCAGACAGCCAGGAGACAAATGTTTCCCAGGCCTCCAGCAAGGGGCCTGAACGGGCAGTCACATGTCAGGTGGGGGGAAGCCATGGTTTCTGGTTAAGCACATGGCCTCATTAGCGATCACAAAGGCATGTGGACAAAGTCCTGTAGCCTGGACAGAACCCCAGGGTGTGGGAGAGTCACATCCCCTCCAGACTCCCTAGGTGAAGTGAGGACACAGACTCAGGTTTCCTCACGCCCTGAGTAGGACCTGGAGCTCTACAGGTGTGAGGAGGCCAACGACTGTGAGCAGAAAGATCCCAGAGAGCCACGAGGCACAGCACGTGCCTGGCTCGGATCAGCACTCGGAAGGGTGAGGGGAGGCCCCCATCTGTTTACTGTTATCGGACTTTCTTGCACTGGACACTATGCTGTATAAACTATCTCACTTGATCCTTCAGTAACTTTATTGGCAAAAGAAAAGAAGCTGACGCGCTGGTCTGCCCAACACCCTACTCCTGACTCCTGGAAACAGCCCTGATTTTCCTCTGGGAGAAATCCTACCTCCCACACTCACAACCCATGTGGTTGGTGGGCCTGGAGCAATTCCATTCCCTCCTCTGCCCTGGGAATGAAAACAAATTTTATAAAATAACTATACTGAAGAGAGGGGGTAAATCCACCAAATTGTTCAGAAAAGAAAGAAAGAAAATCACAAACTATCCACATATGATGCAAAGTCTTATAGCTGAGAAAAGAAATACAGCTGAAAATACTTATGTTAACACTTTAGCTAAAAAGGGAAACTGTTTTATAGAAATAGAAAAACAAAAGGAGCACAAATAAAACCACAATAAAAGTTTAAATTACAGTTCTTTATTTCTGTGTATATGTCTGCATGTGCACACTACAAAATGCATGTGGAAGTCAGAGGGCAGCTCGCAGAAGTGGGCACTCAGCTCCCGCCATGTGGGGTCTGAAGATGGAACTCAGGTGGTCTGCCTTGGTGGCAAGTTCCTTTCCTCACTGAACTATCTTCTGGTCCATAAAATTTTAAAATTAGAAGTGATAAATAAAAGTGAAGTTTAATTTAGGAAAAAAAAAGTGGTAGTGGTGCACGCCTTTAATCCCAGTACTCAGGAGGCAGAAGCAGGCAGATCTCTGAGTTTGAGGCCAGCCTGGTCTAGAAAGCGAGTCCAGGACAGCCAGGCCTACACAGAGAAACCCTGACCCAAAAAACAAAACAAAACAACAACAACAAAACAAAAGAAGAAGAAAAGATAAAGCAGTCGAGGTTTCACTATGTATGAATAAGGGGGAAAGGAAATAAGAAAGACTGGCACAGAAGCAGGGATGAGAGGGGCTGTGACTCCAAATGTGGCAGGAAGTTAAAATACTTTCTGAATATCCATGCTTCTACCCATAGACCCGGGCTCCTTTCAGAAGTTTCTGTTTGGAGTGGACAGGCATCACTGGAAAGATGGAGAACGTCAAAGTGTGAGAATAAGACACTGAGTACTTGATGCGAGAGGCCTGCACTGCCACCTGAAGCCATGTTGATGTCCACGGGGCGTGCTGCTGTTGGGCACCATGACAGTGTCCGTGGTCCAAACTGCCACCAGAGACCATGCTGAGGCCCATGGAATGTGCTAGCGCCAGAAGCCAGGTGGACGTCTACGGTCAATGCTGTCAGCAGATACCATGTTTAAGTCCATGGTCCATGCTGCTGCTGACTGTGAAGGGCAAGGAAGCGTCTTCTACAGCGGTACCGATGACTGCAGACTCACAGTTGAGAAAGAGAGACATAGAAGGCTTCTGTGACAATCCCCCCCAAAAGTAACACCCTAGAAGAAAGCCATCAAAGAGGATGTGTAAACACTGTGGTAAGGACACTCAAGTGTAGCTCTCCACAACAGATGGCTTCTGGAGGTGCAGGTGGGAAGGGCTCACTTTTCTTTAAGGGTCATTGGCCATGCTCCAGTGACAATATGGACAACACTAATTGGATTTTTCTTTTTTTAATCTTTTTTAGCCGTGGGTTGGGAGAGGGTGTCTGGAAGAATTAGGAAGTAAGGATGATTGGGGTGCATTATGTGAAATTCACCAGTAATATTAAAATATCATGTTAAAGAGAGGGGGGGGCTGCGTATTCAGCCCTAGGCAAGACATCTGTCTGTATCAATTCCCTCCCCCATCTCCACCCTGCACCACCTTCAAGGCTCAGGCACATCACGGAAGACGACAGAGAGGAGGGCTGTGACTTGCTGTCTTCTGGACATGCACAGCTATGATGTATGAACTCATAGCAGCTGAAGTTACCCACATGAGACCAAGCTAGCCAAAATCCTGGCACAGTGCGGGTGGATGACCGACTGCCAGGCTCCACACCATACTGAGGGGCGACTGGCGGGGGTGGTTGCTGGGGAGGAAGATCACTCTCTATTGAGGATGGAGCCACTGGTCGGTTCCCCATGCTCCAGTGGATGGGCCACCCATGCACATATAGGCAGTACTACATGAACTCAGTGGGCCACTTTAAAACTATGGCATGAACATCCAGGAGTGGTGGCACACACCTTTATTCCCAGCACTTGGGAGGCAAGAGGCAGGTGGATCTTTGAATTTGAGGCCTTCCTGGTCTACAAAGCAAGTCCAGGACTGCTAGAGCTACACAGACAAACCCTATCTCGACAAAAAAACAAACAACTACAACAAAAGCCATGGAATTGCAGGGGCTGTGTTGGGGGAACAAAAGAAGCTGAAGGCAGGGAAGGGAGTACACGTGACCGTGTTTCACTGTCTACATGTACGTATGACATGCAAAAGTAAGGAAAACAAAGATAGGTGAACTGAATGCTTAGGAGAAAAAGCTTGTCTTCTCAAAATTGTGTCAGGAAGAGACAACTTTCCAATAACCAAAAAAACCTTTGTAATAACCAAAAAGAGAGAAAATCTTAGCAACAAGAAAGCTGCTATAATCGAGAAGCTGGAAACCAAATCGCTGAATGAAACTCATCCACAAGACCTCCAGAGGAGCCTGGGCACTATGTCCACAGCGTCCTGGCACAAAGACAGTCAGAACTATTTAGAGTTTCTTTCTTTCTTCTTTTTTCTTTCTTCTGTTTTTTTTTAGGACTGGTGTATCAGTTGTAGTAAAGCCTAGCAAGGGTGGCACAAAAGGGGGACACTGGTGCCACCTGAAGAATGAAAAGAGGTCAGATGACAATGCAGCCCACAGAGCCACAGACCAACACCAGGTGTGAGAAGCCCTCTTTTGAGTTGTTGGCTGGGGATGTCCAAGAGATTGCCCAAATATTACAGGCTACTGCTGTTGCCCTTGGTTGCCCCTGCCCCAGAGGGGAAAGGTAAGCCCCACTGTGGAAAACACTATACACTTAGGACACGGGACACAGAGGGCACCGTGAAATCCCCCAAAGGAGGGAAGCAGGCAACAGTCGCACCCAGCTCTGGCCAGCATGGCATGATAACCCTAAGGGTGCAGTAGTGGCACATGCCTGGGGGTAACCAACAGCCCTCTAGTTGCACTTAAGACCAGCTCAGCAAGGGGAAGTCATGGTGGTACTGGAAGCCAGTCATGTCCCCAGGGCTTGGAGGAGAACCTACAACCACCACTTTACTAAGCCAGCACAATCCCTAACTACTTTCTAAATATTTATCCGTAGAGCCACAGGCAAGTTCTCACCCTCCTTAGTACACAAAGTATTACTTGTATGTGTATGTTTTGGAGGCCGTGTGTGTGTGTGTGTGTGTGTGTGTGTGTGTGTGTGTGTGTGTGTGTGTTTGTGTGTGTGTGTGTGTGTGTGTGTGTGTGTTTTAGGGGCTGTATGTGTGTGTTTGGATGTGTGTTGTGTATGAATGAGTGTATGTGTGTGTAATAATAATTAAAGTAAAAGAGGCCATGAGTTTGAGAGACAGCAAGGGTGGGTACATGAGAGTGGTTGGAGGGAAGAAAGGAGAAAAAAGAAGGGGGAAATGATATAACTATATTATATTATCAAAAGCAAAATGATTTTTTAAAAAAAGAATGAAAAGAAAGAAGGGCTAGGAGATAGCTCAGTCAATAAAATGCTTGCCGTGAAAGCAAAAGCCCCAGATTAAACTGGGTGTGGTG
Source organism: Acomys minous (assembly GCF_964271855.1). NCBI lineage: Eukaryota > Metazoa > Chordata > Mammalia > Rodentia > Muridae > Acomys > Acomys minous. The sequence continues at coordinate 70,928,281 of NC_140491.1, forward strand.
ATGCACAGCTATAATAGCAGCACTGGAGACACAGGGACAGGTACATCCTTGCAGCTCACTGGCCAGCCGCCTAACTGAACTCAAATGCTTCTCCACATTCATGGGGAGACCCTGCCTCAAAAACAAGGTGGAGAGCAACTGAGGAAGACACCTGATAATGACCTCTAGCTACCATGCATGCCTACATACATGAACATGTCTCAACATACATGCGAAACAATTAAAATAAAAATATTTTCAAATAAGTTCATAAAATAATCAAAATATAAAAATACCTATAAGCCAGATAGGTTTCATGTGATCTCAAGAGATGTTGAAATGATTTTGACACCTTTAATTCCATTCTTTAAAATGCCTTGTAAAGCTGGAGAGATGGCTCAGAGGTTAAGAGCAATGTCTGCTCTTCCAAAGGTCCTAAGTTCAAGTCCCAGCACCCACATGGTTGCTCACAACCATCTATAATATGATCTAATCCCCTCTTCTGGTGTGCAAGTGTTCATGCAAACAGAATCCTGTATACATAATAAATAAATAAATCTTTTTTAAATGCATTGTAAAGCAGACGTCATCAATTTGATGAGAGATGAGTATTAGAAAACTATACAGAGCTGGGTGGTGGTGATACACTCCTGTAATCCCAGCACTCAGGAGGCAGAGACAGGTGGATCTCTGTGAGTTTGAGGCCAGCCTGGTCTACAGCGAGTTCCAGGACAGCCAGGACTTACATAGCAAAACCCTATCTCAAACAAACAAACAAAAACAAAAGCAAAAGAAAACTAAACAGTATTGCTAATATTGAAATATAAGTAGGGACAAGTATAGCGTGTCTGCCACATATCAGATGCACAAGCCAACGGGACAAGACAAGCAAACATGTGAAGTAATGAGAGGTGCACAGTGCTCTGCCACTGCTGGCAAATAATGTGATTAGCTATCATAGCAGTTTATAATGAGACGACTTAGGATAACCAATTGAAGAAACGTTAGTCCTAAGAACAGAGTACAACTCAAACTAAAACCCCAGCACCATTCTTACACCCAACAGTCGTCATGTGGAAACTGTAATGGAAAAACAGAACGGCAAAAAATACCAAACACCTGCAAGTAAACTCAAAAAGAAATGAGCAGATGCATACACATAAATGCTAGATAGAGAATTCTTACCACATTATTAAAATTAAATGTGAAAATTTCCAGGCTTATTACTCCTTCTCTGAATAATCCATTTTACTGAAATAAAGGAGTGGGGCTGGAGAGATGGCTCATGGGGGATGTTGTTGCCTGAGCACCATCCCTGGAACAAACCCATGCCGGCAGCTGTCCTGTGAGCCCCACATGGGTCCACACACACACATGCTAAGTAAGTCAGTGCATGCTCCCTCTCTATCTTTTCTCAGTTTCCCTGTTCTCAGGTGAGAACACAAAACTTCCATGAGTAAACTCCAAATTAACAAAGAAAAACATTTTTAAGACCCACAACTGGCCAACATGCTGAGAACAGGCCACTGTGAAGTGCTCAGCTCTAAAGGTCACACCTATATGACATCCCTCCCTCCAAGGCTCCAGGATCACCTCAGAAGAGAGGGCAGAAAGGCTCTAAGAGTCACGGGGGTAGCGAACTACAATGGAACGCATTCTCTGGACACACAGAGCTGCCCCTCACCTGAATTCACAGTGGTTTAAGAACACACAGAAGACCTAGCAAGCTCAAGCCAGACAAAATCCCAGCGTTGTAGACACAAAGGCCCAGCTCTGGCTGAAGAGCTATCAGCAACTGACGGCTGCTGAGGGCGGGGGCAGTTTTCTTCATGATGGTGTGGTCCTTGGTAGCTCAACCGCATTGGATGGCTCTATATGCAAGATTATTTAGGCAGCACAAAGTGGACTTGATTGGTTTTTAAAAAGATAACACGGAGTTTGGTGGGTGAGGAGGTGGGGGTGGATATGGGAGGAGTTGGATGAGGGGGGTAAATATGATCAAAATATTTGAGAATATGAATTTTTCCAAGAATGAGAGAATTTCATAAAGACTCCCAAGGACATAAAATGAGATATATATAAGAGATTAAATAAATAATACTGCTAGACGGGAAAGCTCAGTTTTACCAGGTCAACGCCTGCCCTGCTGATGTGCAGATGTCATGATTCTAGTTTCCCTGGGTTACATGAGTCCTGAAAGAAGAATGAGGAGGAGGAGGGCGTGTCCTCATTAGTGCACACACCTTACAAAATCTGAAATGCATGCTACAGGTCACCTGAAAGAGCAAACACCCGCCCCCACCAATAAAGGAGCGAGCACATTTTGGGAAGAGACTTTTAGGAGCACCCTCAGCCCTTGGTTGAGGGCTTGGTCAGCAGGGTGTGGCTGGAGGACCACATCCATTTGCTGATGGCCTCTCCACAGGGGCCCTTCTTCAGCCCCCTCCACCTGCATCTGGGATCTTTCTGAATCCCCTTCCTTTCCTCGGTAGAGAGAGGCTTTCCTGGCCGCTGGGCTGCCTCTGCAGCCTCTCGGATGGACTGCTGACCCACAGACTGCCTCTCCCTCCCGTTTGTCTCTGCTCTTGGGCTCCGCTGGCCGTCCTTCTGTTATAGCATGGACGCCATGCGCAGTGTGCAGCCTGGCTCTACACTCTTCAGACTCACCATCCAGGTGGACAGAGCAGGGCACAGAGAGTTGGATCTAACTGGGGCCAACGCCGAGGCTTTATGTACACACACTGCTACCTCAGGGTGGAAGAGACTAGCTGCCACTGGCGGCATCCCTCTCCACAGCCACCCTGTCACCTCCAAGCTAACCGCCCTTACTTCTCTGAGTGCCATAAAGAGCATCCAGAGGTGCAAACATCATCAAAGGAAATGAAAGATGACTCTCAAAGTGAAAAGCCTCGGAAACCTGTGTCTACACTGGGTAGAACGGAGGCTGCCACGTGCCAAGGAAAACACTCCTAAGCGTGTCTTTCCAGCGCTGGCTCTGAGATCTGCTACTGTGCACAGAAAGGCTCCCCGAACGTCCCAGGCCATCAGGATCCCAGCCAGAGAGTGAGCTCACAGACGGCTGCTTTAGTGGCCAAAGTATTTTCCATTTCCCCTAATACACTCACGGATCTGTGGCCACTTGGTGCCTAGCCTTTAAGTACACCAAAAATAACAAAGCTGTGGGCTTTACTCATGACTCAATGGAGACTGTAACCGACCCCATGTTCTGGGCCTCCGTCATCAATCTCCCTGCATTCTCTGGGAAATGAGGGGCAGATTTCTAGAGGTCTAGCTAGATCCAAACTGATCTCTACTTCCTTAGAGCCATCTCACAGCAGTGTCCCCATCTCCGTGAGCCCCACCCTTCTCCAGAGCACTACGGAGAAGCAGCTGCTGTCCAGTCAGATCTAGCAGGCCCAGACCTGCCCTTGCTTCCCAGCCCACTCCTATGGGCAGGGTCTGCAACCCAACCAGCGGAGGGCACCCAAAGAAACTAGTGTTGTGGCTACTCTGCCACTGAGCCACCACTGGCTAGGTCCCCTCTTGGGAACTCAATTTTCTTAGACAGTGACCCAAGACACTTAAACCCCTGGGCTCTGGATTCCTGGTACCCTCCTTGAACCCTGTCCTATTTCTTTGTCCTTTTATCCTGCATCGATTTGACCCCATTCCCCCTCCTCTTTACCGCATACAGTTGTCCCAGTAGGGTTTGGTGTTAACACCGCCTCCATCAGACACCCCTTGCTACATCATCAGAGGATACTTGTGCTGAGAACAGTGGCCACATAGGATTCCAGTGCAGGAACTGGGGGCTGCAGATCTGTCTGGCACTCAGAACTCCACACACACACACACACACACACACACACACACACACACACACCGGAGGGAAGGTGTGGGAGCACCAGGCATCTGTGTTCAAGTTCCAGCATTGCTAGTTTATGATTGGTTCCGTTGCTGCCCAAAGCTCTCCCAGGCCTCTGTGGAGACTCAGGGAGATGATACACGTGTAAGGCGCTGCCAGAGGATCTGGACAGAATGGGCACTTGGTACAGCTACGTGGAAAACAACGGTGACAACTCCAGGAGGGGATAGAGATATGTAACTGACACCTCACAGAGGCTCCCCTAGGTTGTCACTAGACAGAGGCCTCTCATTCACTGAGACTGGGGTGGGAGGTGCTATTGCTAGAATTTACAAATAAGCTCAACAGAGCTTAGGGCAGATGTACAGGACAGAAACTGAGCAACTCTGGGCCCTGTCTCTTTAAAAGGAGATCATTTGGGCTTGTCCCTGGCCTCAGGGATTCAGGCCTAGGAAGGCTGGAAAGCTTGGGCAGAGACAATGGGCTGCCCAGCAGGAGCTGACCTGGGCTTGTGCCGTGCTGCGTGTTCCCTCTGCTCACATGCACTTGTGGTTGCTACTGGCAGGAGAGGATGGGAATGTGCCCAGAGGGAAACCCAAATGCTTGTCTGCTGATAAACCTCAAAGCCCAACAGATTTCACCACATCCAAGGATACAGTCCATGGAAAGAAAACCCAACAAAGGGATGTGGAAAAATACTAGCAAGTCATGGGCTGCAGCGAGCCAAGGCCACAGAAGCAGGGTGCATCCGGCCCTCCGCAGCTTGGTCCAAGCTCTGGGATACAGTGTTAGAAACGTGGTGCAAGAAGACAAGGCTTCCGGGATAGGCAAGGATGGAACTGTAAAACCGTTAAACAAACAAAAAACCCTAACAAAAAGTTAAAGCACACTTAAGAACTAAGGCAGGGGAACAGCTCCGTGGCACAGTGCCTACTCTAACAGGCATGAAGTGTGGGGTTAGAGCCTTAGCATCACACAAACAAACAAACAGCAACCTCTGAACTCAAACAATTAACATCAGAGGCAACAAGGAGCCGCACTGGGAACGAACGTGTGGCAGGTATGGACGGCCAATCTGACAAGTCACTCCAGTGCCTTGGAAAAAGTCGAGGGAAGAAACGTGCATGAGGAAACTGGGGGCCTGTGAACAGAGAGCTGACCAGGGCACAGCCTGTCCCCCACCAGAACTCAGCCAGTTCCAGGAAAGAGCCCTGTCCCTAGGCACATCCTGGCTAAACATCTGAATTAAAATAAAACCAACAGTGAATAAACAAGTCCAGAGAAAAGGGAAAACCTAAAACCCCGTGATGGTGACCCCTGGCCCTCCAAGCAAGTTTTGGGGCTCTCTTTGATTTGCTCCAACTGGAACTCATATTGCACCAGACTGGCAGCACCATACTTGTCCTTCCAGCTGCTTCCTGCGTGAGAAGAAGCAGGAAGGATCGTTTATCTACAAGTGATAGAATGTGTTGGGTGATGTGCCAATTGCTTTAATTCTTTGGTTTATTTATATGCTTATTTGTTTTTTTGAGACAAGGTCTCATATAGGCCAGGCTATGTTATGGATAGTGACCTTCTTTTTGAACCACTGCCATTCCTGCTTCCACGTCCCAAGTCCTGGGACTGTACGCCTGTGCTACCATACCTGGCTTGATTTTTTTTAAAGAAGAAAAATATTTTCCCTTACTAATTATGGTGCTTAGGTATAAAGACCCAAAGAAGTGCTGTATGATTTCCGATAGCATAAATGTGGTCAAAGCTCACTTTTTCCATATAAATCCATGGAAGGGTATAATTCACTGCAGACCAAGGCAGCTGACATCAGCTTCGGAATTTGCCATTAGCAGATCAGCTCTGAGGTCCGTTGCCTTGTCAGAGGTCTGTGAAGGCTGGAAGGCTGCCCACACCGCTGGGTCATAAAACAAGCACTCAGGGGCTATGAGGGTTGTATGTGATCTGTGTGATAATGGTAGGCTCTGAGGATGGATGTAGCTGCATACAACAAGGTAGGCCAATTCTGTGAAGGCCAGTTTCTGATGGGGCAACAGTGCTTTGCCTACGCCACACATGTACAGCAAGCGTGGGAAGCAAGAGTGTGCCAATTGCCACCCACACCCTACAGGAAGCACCTATCGAGGCTGACAACAGTGTGGTATCAGTGTGGCGGGCCATCAGAGAGTCTTTGAGAACCTTTAGAGCCCACCGCAGGGCCATGGTGAGGGAGGAGTCACTGGTGGCAGTGGGCACAGAGCTGGAAAGACCGCAGTCGACACTCAGGGACCTCAGGAGAGTCAGAACTCAAAGGAACATCCCATATCAATAGCACAGCCTCGGAGCAGAGGGAGGAAGCAGCAGCTGGGGCTTTGAGCTGAGACCCATGCCTGCATTGCCTCATAGAGTCTTGGATCTTACAGAAGAGAAAAATGAGGCTCAGAGGGTCTAAGTTGCTTGTCTAGGGTCACACGGTGAGTGTGTGGCAGACCTAACTGTACCTCAGGTATGATTCTGGAGCAGAACAGCTGATCCAAAGGCAGCCATGTTTTACGTTGCTTTGTTCTGACCCTGTGTCACAAGGCAGCCCTGAACCAGATCCTGGGCTTCAGAGAATTGTCTCCTTAGCGGACCTGCTGACAGCCCACAAGGGAAGCATCGTTACCTTCAGTGACCCTGCAGAGGGCAGACTCAGAAGGGCAGCAGAGCTTTCCAAAGTCTCCCCAGCCAACAGTCAGAGGAGGCACGCTCTGGCCCAGGCTGGCCGTAGTCCTGTTTTCAGCTCGCCCGCAGGCCAGGGCTAGTGGCTCCAGAGGTCCTGCTTTTCAGTCATGGACTTCCAGTTTTGTAGCCATGCCATGTGGTCCCTGACCTGTGTGACCCTGAGTCAGGTTCTGGAGGATGGAACCCTTCTGGGGACTGGAAATGTCTTTGGCCAGCACAGGACCTACAACTCAGTTCCAAGTGTGTACAGAACTAAGAGCTCAGAAGCCAGGGCTGAATCAGAGCTGCTGCTGGCTTCTGCGGCCTGGCTCCTCCAGGTTGCTGGGCACAGGTATTCAGACTCAAAGGCTTCCTTCAGGAAGAGCCTCCACTCAGGGATCTGCACTGCCAAGCATGTACCTCACAGCACAGCCCTGGGAGATCTCTCATCTCAAGCACTGGAAGTTGACAGCAAGATACCAGTGGGGGCCAATGAACAGGCTAGGTTTGGGAGTGGGAGGCCAGCCAGGCTCATGAAAGACAGCAGCTGCTCCAGGATCAAGTGGCCAGTGGGAAGCCAACATAGAGAGGGTGGGGCCCTGGAGCCAGGAGGTCTACGGGAAGAGCCAGCTCCTGCTGGCGGCTTGTGTTGGCTTGTGTCCAGTGGCCTTAGGACACTCACTGGCCCTCTGACCATGCTTTGGCCTCAGGAGTAGGGAGCCAGAGATGAGGGCTTCTCTCCTGCAGGGCAAGGATGAAATGAAGCAAGGTATGGACCTCCCCAGCCCTGCACAGCTCAGTACTGCCGAGTGTTGCTAGTGGCATCAGTAGAAATGGAAGGCCTAGACTGCAAAGAATGGACGCGTGCCTTAGCTCCTGCTCCCCACAACAGACCCTCCTTTCTTTAGCCCCACATCTCGTCCTGTCCACAGACTGGACAGCAGCTTACTCCTCCCTGCCCTCCCCCCTTGAGATGCACCAAAACCAGGGCTGTCTGGCACACAGCACTTCATTCATTCATTAATGTATATGTTCCCCCCCCCATTCACCAAGCAGCTGGCTGAACCAAGCAGACTCCATTCCCTGAGTCTCTGCCAAGTTCTGTGCCAGCCTCATAGGCTACAGTGAGGACCACCAGACACCCTGCCATGTCTGTCTGTCACTAATAACATACCTGTATGTATTCTTTCTCTGTTCCATGAAAGCCTCCCAGCCAGCACGGAGCTGGCCCCATGGGGATATACATAAAGCACCTCAGTGTGGATCACAGATGGGGAGTCCTCCTACATAAGAACTGAAAATTCTAGACTTGAGAACAAGAGAAATTCTGCACACACCAAACCTAAGTGAGAACCGTTCAACCCCCAACAAAATGTGCTTATTCCTAAGCTGTAGTCTCTCAGAAAGTATCATGTCACTAGTGACCTGGTTCCTACACAGTGGCTTGGGCAGTAATAGGCCGATGAGCATCCTGACATTGCATAGCTACCTTATGAAAGTTTTCAATAAATCAACAATAAAGAGAAATATACCAGAAGCTGCTGCTGCAGCATCAAGGAACATCCGTTAGCATTTATGCTTCCAAAACATCTTGCTAAGAGCCTCTCCCTTCTTAGGTCAACGAGTATGCCTTGAGGAGCCCACTGTGTTCCTCAGGCCAGCATAGCCCTTGCTTCTGTGGGGCCCTCAGAGGTGCCAGGCAGTGAGCACTGGCACAGCAAGGACCATCATTTGACCAAACTGTGATGGCAACATGGGGAAGCCGTGCCCAGTCACAGCCATTACATATATTTTCCAAATGAGGAGAACAAGGCTTGGGAGGTTATATCACATGTCTGAAACCACAAACCTGGCAAGGGGCAGAGCCAGGCCCCCGATCTTACGCAGGAGCAGCCACTCTATCTATGATTGCATCAGAGTTCACGAGCACCTACAGAGAGCTGACAACTCCCAGGATTCCCTCTCTAGTCTGAGAGGCAAGGCAAAGGTGGGATGAGGAGGCCGCCTGCTGGGATGGGGGTACAGCTCAGTTGACAAGAGCTCCTGTCTGGTATGCAAGAGACCCTGGATTGACTTCCCAGCACCCCAGCCATGGTGGTGCACGCCTGCAGTCCTAGAGTCCTAGCGGCTAAGAGAGCACAGTCATCCTTGGCTGCACAGTGAGAGTGAGACCCAGCTGGCAGACATCAGACCCTGCCTCAAAATAAGAGGCTGCTGAGAGCAGAAAGACTTGCTGTCCCTCTATGCAGCCCTCCTGGCTGAACCAGAAAGCTAGAGAGCTGTTGACTATGGTCACCTCGTCTTAGAAGCAGGCATCCAAATGAGGACTCTGCAGCCTTTGGGAGTAGGTAAGTTACTGTGCACTTATGGGAGACACTCCAACAACAGACCTTGGAGGAAGCCTGGGTGCTAGATGTGGGATGTCACAGGGCCTGGTGAGTGAGTGTGCCTCCTGGCTCTCAGGTCAGCTTTGTGGTCTGTGAAATGGGGGGAGCAAAGGCTGTTGGGAGGCTGCCAGGGGAGCCCACAGGCAAGCATTTATGCAGTGCTGGGCATGGAGCAGGTGGCCTTCTGAAGGTCAAGGTGGCCCTCTCTTGAAAAGCAGATTTACAGGCAGAAATATCTCATCTGGAGTGTAAGGTTTCTCTTGCATTCTTTTTGTATGACTATTTCTGTTTCCAACATTTATAGATCCTTTGTGATTCTGCCAACATAGCACCCAGCATTAGTGTATTCTTTAAAAGCATTTTACATTGCTTTAAGTGTATGAGTGTTTTGCTCTCCTATATGTGTGTGCATCAGAAGTGTGCCTGGTACCCATGGAGGTCAGAAGAGAGTTGGATTCCCTGACACTGCCTTAACAGATGGCTATGAAACACTATGTGGGTACTGGGAATCGAACCCTGGTCATCTGCAAGAACAGGAAGTGCTCTTAACCTTTGAGCTGTCTCTGCAGCCTCCCCCTCCCCAATGATTGTAATCTTAAGAGAGGCAAATCACCCATGCCATAAACTCACCACTGGTGGCATTTGGCACATCCTCAGTGCTTGGTACTTCCGTGCTTTGCACTGTGAATGGTGCTGCTATGAGCAAGTCCTTGTGGTTGTGTTCACTGCCTGAGCTGTGTTGCTCTGGGATATATACCCAGAGTTGGACTGTCAGCTCAAGCTGCTATTACTGTCTTAGCGTTCCTCTGTGAAACTGTGGATTTGCCATGATAATCACATTAGGAGAAACAGGTTTCAAAGTAAGAGAGCTTGCAATGTCATCTAAAGTCACCAAGAAAGAGTCACAGAGGCGTCACCCTGAGGAGCTCGGCATGGGTGCTCCTGTGCTGCCCATTCATGTGGGTCCTGTTGGGCTGAGGCTGTCTGAGGAGAAAAAGCCCTTTAGACGTGGAGGGACCTACTTCCAGGCACAAGAATGTGAGGCACAGAGGACGCATGGAAGGAGTAAAGCTCGTACCCAGGACTAGGCAATGGAGGTCCCTGGAGGCACTAGGACTCACCTCAAGCTAACCCTTTCCCAGTCTAACCTATCTTGCTGCTCAAGAGCCAGCTCCCTGGAGGACTGATACGGCAAGGGACTTTGTCCATCAGGAGTCTCGTCCCCAGTTTAGAGACTCTGCCTTGATAATCAGGGAATGCCTACAAAGATAAGAGTTGGTTTTGGTGGGGACCCTTCCATCTCTGCCTTAGTCACCCATCATGTGGTAGCCTATGCGTTCTGGAATTCAGATGAGACAAACTCTCTCTCAGAGTCAGAGTTTGCGTACATTGCTGGGACCACCTTGACCAAAGAAGAGGTGTCTCCAAATTTATTTACAGTTTAAACATCTTTCAACCATCTTTCTCTCCAAATGCCTTCCACCCAAAAAAAGGAAGAATGTCCACCATTCCTTAGGGCCCTGAGCCTGGGGGTGTCAATGGCATCATTGTATGCGGCCAGGGCGGAACAGTGCAGCAACTCTGAGCAGAGAAAGGGACAATGAGATGCAAATGGAAAAACAAAGCCCGCCATGTAAGAGCCATTACATCATTAATTGAAAACTAGCCCAACACAGAGAGCTAGCGCAGCTGTGGCAAAACCGGAAACGCAAATCCAGCTGACAGCAGGGTGAGTGGGTGAGCCCTTCGGGGAGGGTTCTAGGGATTCCAAAGCCGGAAAAAAAAAAACCCAAAAAACAGTATCTTTTGACTAAGTAATCCCACTCCTTGGAACTTACTCAGAGGAAATAATTCCAAAAAAAGATGTGGGGGAGAGAGGGGAGAAGAAAACATCTTAGACACAAAGGTAATTTAGTATAGGAAAATTTACTAACAACAAAAATAAAACAGAAACTGGAGATGTTTTTGTGTCAAACAGCAGGGAAACAGCTAAGAAAACGAAAGCTGAAAGCCTATGACAGAATGTGGGAGCTGCAGGTTGTAGGGGGTGGGATTTTAAGTGCTTTAAAATGTCTTACAGCACCGGACACAGCTGTTTGTTCACCTTTACGATGAACTTGTTTGCAGTCACTGTGTTTACCGTCCAGACGTAAGCCTCACTCTCATTGAGGTGTCAACACACACACACACACACACTCAGAGTAGCACACACTCACATACACAATCACATGCACTCACACTCACCCTGCTAACAAAGAGTGCAAAAGCTCTAAAGAACAGTACTTTCCAACCTGAATATGGGGACCACCACACCCTCTGATTGGTTACTGAACTGGCTGACCACCATGTTCCTGAACGGCCTGTGGCTCACAGTAACTCTCAGGTGTATAGAGGAACCCCACCTGGCCCTCCAGAACACTGTGTAGTGCCCCCTGTTGGTCTTGCTTCTTTACAATATGCTTCTATGCCATGTGTCCCATCACCCAGACAGCTAAGGGGTTCCACTGAGGGCTCTGAGCCCCTGTGGTTTCATCTTTGCAGTACATGGGCCCTCAGCGATGAATGCACTGTATAGGACATGATCGCCAAATCTTGTAGACACTTGGACCCATACAGTCAGAGCTGGGGACCCATGCACCCAGGCTGTCAGTCAGGGCAGCTGACAGTCTGTCTACTTCCTCTTGGAGGCACCCCATTCCACATAAGTGGGGGTGGGGGGTAGGGAAGTCTGCTCTGCTCACAGCCAGAAGCACACTACCCCTGTTAGCCTGACCCCTAGCTTTCCCTAGCCTGACAGCACTGGGGGACACAAGAGGGAAGGCCCGTGGCCTGTGTGCACCAGGTTGTAAACTGCTGACACCACCTCTGTTAGCCTGACCCCTAACTCCCTAGCCTGACAACACTGGGGGACACAAGAGGGAAGGCCCGTGGCCTGTGTGCACCAGGCTGTAAACTGATGACACCAAGAGTGCCATTCCAAGCTGGACTTTACAACTAACTGTGACAAATGCCAGGCACTAGAGTGGGCTGTGAGTGTACCCCAAATGACAAATTTGATGGACAGCGTCTCATTATCCTTACATGAAAGGTAAACATGGTGAAATTTTATGCTAGTTAAAATCTTTTTCAGGGCTGCCAAGATGGCTCAGTGGTGAAGAGGCTCATGGTAGCCAACCTAAACCCAACCCCCAGAGCCCAGGAAGGTTCGGAAGGAGAACTGACACCATGAAGCTGTTCCCTGACGTCCACAAAAAGAAATTAAAGCAAATATATTTTTAAAATACGTTAAGAAAGTAAATCCTTTAAAATGTGGTAACAAATGGCTACCAATCATCTGGGGTGGGGACTGGGGTGGGGAGACAACTGTATTTTTCAGATTATGTTCTGTTTACGATCTGGTGTCAAAATATTCCTTCCCCAGGAAATGACGATGAGAACTGAGAGTTGGTTTTTTTCTTTCTTTGACAACACCCCCTACCAAAACAAAACAAAAACCAAATGGACAATAACCAAAGGGGGGAAAACAACAACCCTGGCAGCCTCTTGAGAGTCCCCAAAGTTTCTTTTTAAAATCTCACTGGCCCATGAACTCCAACTCTGGGCCCCTGGCCTGAGATCACACAGAGCTCCCTGGCAGCATGGGGTGCTCGATGTTACAAGGCAAGCTAGCGCTAGAAACCCCTAAGGGTTGCTGAGCAAGAAGGCAAGACAGCGAGGGAGGGAAGCAGCTTTCCATGGCTCCTGGTTGGATGATCTTGTGAATTTGAAAGTGTTTCAAAGGCTAAGTTAGTCATTTTAATCTGGATGGACATCTCAGGCTTGACTTCACTTCCTCATTTTCTTCCCACTGGAGATTAAGAATTATGGCAGGCTGCTCCTGTGCTGGTGCCAGCCAGCAAAGCCCCATTGTGTGTCCATCACAAGGGGCATCTTCCAGCTGCTGCACAGATTGCCAAAGGATGGTAGGAAGAAACGCCCATAGCCAGAGCAGAACCTGGTCCGCCTCAGGAGGGACCCGTAGTCCACAGCACGGTCTGTCCCCTTCTGCGTCCTCGCTCCCTTTGTTGGAGTTGGTTTTCCCTGTATCTGCCTCCACCCACGGCCCAGGGGCTGTCTCCACAGGCGCCTGCCTTCCTGATGCACTGTCCAGGCGCTTGCCCCTGTCTGTCTGTACTGGTTTTCCTACTCCCCCACTCCACTGCCTCTGGCCCCTCGCACCATACCACTCCTGGATCTCCTCGGCTGCCCCTTGCTTGTCTATCTCAGTATCTCTATCATATATTTTTTAAGATTTTTCTAAAAAGCATTTTTGATGAAATGGGGAAATTATGATCATTCCAGAAAATATAATAGAGTGAGTTCTTCCACCATTCTGTCACTGAGGATGACTCAGTCTCAGCACTCAGTCCTTCACAGAAGCACACATGGCGACATAAACGCTCTTGGTGGTCCCAGAATACCATTGGTGGAAGGCTCCAGGGCACTGGCCCTTCAGTGCAGGTGAAAGGGTCCCAGTCAGGGTGGACACGGCAGCACAGGGAAGGCTCCAGGAAGTGGGCGTGGACTCTGGGGTCTGGACAGGACTTTACATAAATGTGCCACTGGATCCAGAGCCTGGAGACAGATACTCACTGCCTGAGCACCTGACCCTGTCAGTCAGGGACTCAACTACTTCCCTGCCTTCCAACTCCCTCAGCAGGAAGAGAAGAAAAAGAATAGGGATGAGCTGGCTGGGAAGGAAGGAGGAGCCGGCATGAAGCCTTCCTCTGCTCTTGTGGACTCAGTGCCATGGTGACCGTGACAATAGCAATAATGTACTGAGGTGACCAGTATGTGGAGTCACTGTGCCAGGCGTGGGGACAGGCCTTTTAGTGTGGGTGCATTCTACAAAAGGGTGGCAGGTGGAAGAGAAATGTAGACTTGTGCTATTTTATATGCACTAAAAAAATAACAATAGTTCAATTCCTTGAACAAACAGATATGAATAAAATAAACTTAAGGAGACAGTTAGCAGAAGTCACAGGTTGACCCTGGACTCCTGCAGTCCTGAATGCACTGTGCTCTTCCTGACTCTGCCCACAAGCTGCCCTGCCTGTGAGGAGGCCAGAGGTCAGGGCACAAGGTGGCAAGCTGGGCACCACATCTGGAAGTGGTGAGCAGGGCCCGCATGGTGTCAGAGTCAGCCCAGGTCCCGGTGGAGGCAGGGTCTTCTTCTCGCCCCTTTGCCTGCTCTGTTGGTCCACCCATCTTAGCCTACCAGTCAGTTACAAGTGGCCCAGGAAAGAGTCCCCACCGGTGGGCAGGGCACTAGCCATCAGACACCTTCTCCTAGCAGAGCTGGTCCTGGTGCTCTCAGCACCTGAAGGTTGTGTAGCAGTGTTTGTGCAATTGCTGGTGGGGTTCTTGCCTGACAAGGGGCAGGAGAGTAGGCCTTGGCCCTGGAAGGGAAGACAACAGCTTAGGAATAGCCATTTGGCCATTACTCATGGCCACAGGCTGTGTCAGCAACTGCCTGGACACAAGGGCATGGAGTGGCTTGTTGATTCTTGCCTGCCCAACCGGCCTCGTGTCATCAGAGGACAGTGCGAGCCACCTCCTGGCCAAACTTCCCTAGGAGGCAGGGCAAGCCAAGACAGCACACTGCTGGCCCTGAGGACAACCTCAGGCTACTAGTTTCTACTTCAAAAGTCACCACTTCTTGCCCCATGGACGGTGACCAGAGGGTGGAAGAGGCTGTAAGAACACAGGTGCAGGATCAACAGTCCATGATGCACCTTGTCGGCCAGGGTCAGCTGGAAAGCACGGCTGACTTGATCCAACACTGGTGATTACGATAAAGGAGCCTCACCTGGAAATCCAGGGCTTCTCTAGACTCATCAGGGACGATGACTGGGGACATCACAGATATGGGATCCAGTGGGGACAGGCGAGCTCAGCACTCCTCACACTTTCTTGCTCTTAACTGATGATAACGGTACTCTCTCCTGGGGACTGTTTCCATCACTACATAAGCAGGCAGTGAGGCTGGGAGGGCTGAGACATTCACTACCATAATACTTGCAGTGAGGCAGAAACGCGTGGAGAGGAGGTCTGAGAAGGCCCCAGCAGCTGGCCAGAAAGAGAGCAGGTTAGAAATACCCACTGAGCTCCCAGCCAGGCTCCTCCTCTGCTGTTCGTTCTCCCAGCATCAAGTCACCTTCACTGCTTAGGACTCCCAGGCGCCAAGGCTAGAGGCTCTAGTTCCTTTGGGTGTTGCTGTTGGGTAGGAGTTCTTTTTTTGTTTGTGTTGTTGTTTTGATGTGGTTTGGTTTTTTTAAGACAGGGTTTCTCTGTGTAGCCTTGACTGTCCTGGAACTCATCTGTAGACCAGCCTGGCCTCAAACTCACAATCCACCTGCCTCTGTCTCCTCAAGTGCTGGGGTAGGAATTCTTTTTGGCAACTAGCTGGTAGAGGCTCCTTGAACAACCTCAGGCCCCTACACAACTGTGAGAAGTTCAGGTGGCCAGACCAGGTATCCCCAGCTGGGGGGGGGGGGTCTGACAGGGAATGATCTGGGACATCACAAGTTCTAAGTTTGTATCCACCAGGAGTACAGACATGAAATAATTTGTTCTTCCCATGCATGCTGCCCCCATCTGTGTTGGGTAGCCAGTGTCCTCTTTTCAATTTTGTGCCGCAGGTCCCTAAATGAAATGTAGGCTGGATTCTGTAACTTTGCCGTCACTTTCTATTATCATAAGAGTCTCATGTCAAAACTTCAAGACGTAAGGCTTGGCCCTGTTTACTTGAAAACTTGACCCAAATGCAACCCAAAGTTCACGGCCCTTCTCCTTCTGTCCCCTCCCCCACCTGCCATCTAACCCTAGGAACTAGGGGTCCAGGAAAACGGTTCTGCCCTTCACCAAGTCTGCTGCCCTGGTTTTTTGGGGGCCCTTCTAATCCCTTTAAACTCACAAGCTCTTGCTGCATGCATGTGGCCCTTCCTGTCAGGGCTCCATACAGGCGGTGAGTGATCCAGGTCTAAGGCTGCACTCGTCTCTCCTGACCCCTCCATCACCAAAGGGGAGCCGGGTCCCCTTTCCTCTCCACTCACGGTGCAGTTTCCGATTCCTTCTCTGGACTGGGGTGGGCTCCTACAGTTCCTGGCCCTCTGCCAGTCTCTGTGCTCCCTCATGCAGAGCTACAGTAACTTCTAGGTGGATCTTGGTCTCCTGGTGAGACCACAAGAGAATTAGAGAGTGAGTACAGGGCTGCCTCTTGCCAGCTGCCCAAGTCCTTTCAAGTCCACTCGCCTATAGGCTTCCAGAACGCCCACACCAGAAACAACAGTTTATACGTTCGGTAGGATCCAAGGTGCCAGCTTCCCTCCTCTCCCTCCCTCCCAGATATGGAGGTGGACTGGGAGGACATGACCACACTACTCCCTGCTTCCTAGCCGCTCTCTGTGATGGTCCATGCTACCAGTCAGCTTGACAGAATCTGGACTGCCTGGGAGACAGGTCTCTGGGCATGCATGTGGGGGAGTGACATTACATTACATTTGGTCACATGAAGTGAGGTGGGAAGACTCACCCACTGTGGGTGGAACAATCCTTTGGCTGGGATCCTGGGGTGTACAAAGGGAGAAAGTAAACTGAGCATGCATGCGCAGTTCCCTGACTCGTGAGTATGGATGCCATGTGGCCAGATACTTCAAGCTCTTGATGGATTATGTCCCTGAACCGAGCCACTGTAGCTCTTTTTGGTCAGCCGGGGTCTGTGCAGGAAGCAATACTCCGGCTTTGTTGTGACAAACACTGTACAGTCTCAGCTGTTCAGTAGCTTTGGTTAGCTTGTTAAAAAAGACTTTTTAAAAAACACAATACAAGCAGCACAGATTTACAGAGGGAGAATATATTATCACAATAAAGCAATGAGGCTCTGAGTCAGTTCTGCCTATGACCCAGCCGAGACTTGTGTGATGTTCCTAGGCTCCTTTTCTACACAGAGCGTCCCTTCCCACCTGGTGCAGGGTGACCATCAACTTCATGGTGGACATGGCTGATGTCAGACTCACAGGCAGCGCAGAGCTAAGGAGAGGTAACCGTGATGGCTCCTTTTTGTTGCCAATGCCACTGGACTCAGAGTCTCAGCGCGGCATCTCTGGGCATGCCTGTGAAGGAGTTCTCAGAGAGGCGTAACTGAGAGGGAAGAACCATCCTGAATGTGGGTGGCACCATTGCACTGCCTGCTGTCCTGGTCTCAGGAGGAAGGAGAAATCAGGAAGCTCTGAGCACGGAGTCCACCTCTCCCTGCCTCCTGATTACCTGGGGATATGACGTGACCTTGCAATCCTACTACTACATGCCTTCCTGCCAGGAGGGACTGTGCCTTAGTTCAGGTTTCTATCTCTGTGATGAACACTGTGACCAAAGCAACTTGGGGAGGAAAGGATTTATTTGCCTTAAACCTCCAGATCACTGTTCATCGTCTTTGTAGTCAGGAAAGGACCTCAAACAGGGCAGGAGCTGATGCAGGAGCTGATGCAGGAGTGTATGCAGGAGCTGATACAGCAGGAGCTGATGCAGGAGTGTATGCAGGAGCTGATGCAGCAGGAGCTGATGCAGGAGCTGATTCAGGAGCTGATGCAGAGGCCATGGAGGGGTGTGGCTTACCGGCTTGCTCAGTCCACAAGGCTGCATGTCTCAGCTGGTTCTTCAGTATGTGCTCCAATCCTGAAGAAGTAGGCTCTAATGCCAGTGAAGAAATGGACTTGCTAGCGAGGTGAGGGCAAGCAGGCAAAGAGCTAAAGTGTTCTTCCTCTGAGTCTTTATATATAGGCTGCCAGCAGAGGGTGTGGGCCAGTTAAAACTATGTCTTTCTGGCACGTCTGTCCCCAGATCAAAAGACCTGGATTAAAGGCGTGCCTTCCTACCTCAAAGATCCAGAATAGAAGTGGCTCTTCCTACTTCAAATTAAGCAAAGATCCCTCACAGGTGTGCTTTCCATTTTTGGACTTTTATTAATTCCATGTATCAAGTTATAATCAGGTTGACAACCAAGAATAGCCACCGCAGACTGTGTTCTCTCAAACTGTGAGCCAAAACAAACGCCTCCTCCCTCAGTCTGCCTTTGCCAGATGTTTCATTAGAGCTCTGAGAAAAGAACAAGGAGAGTCTTGCGTGGGACGAGGGTCCCAACCCCAGCACAGTGCGCTCCAGGCTGCTCCCAGCTTTCCAAGCAGTCTCGCACGGTGCTGCATGCAACGGCAGGTCCAGTCCATCAACATACATTTTGCTGAATGGATATTCTCTTAATTCCAGGATTACATTTAGCTAATAATATTATTAATGAGGTGTTACAAACACAGAGTTAAGTTGCATTTAGTCCAGTAACCCATAAGAGACCGTGGGCCTTTAAAAAGAAAAAAGGAGAGACCCCTCTGTATGGAGGTGGGGGTGGGGGTGGGGGTGTAGCCATCATCCTTGAAGGCAGCTGGCTAGCAGGAAACTCTGCTCCAGATGCCTGACAGAGGTGAAGAAGCTACATGGCAGCGTGAATGCTTTCTTTCTTGAGTGAAGCTCCTCTGTGTGAATGCTGAATCACAGTATTCACAAGGGCACGGGACAAGAGCACTAAGTGGGTCCCAGGCCTAAGACACAGGCGGAGCAGCGGTGGAGGCAGCAGGCCTGGCTGGGCCAGCACTCAGGCAGAAGAGGAACCTGAAACCAGCTTTGTCGGTCCTTGGAGCCTGTAGTAAGGTGCTGGCTCCTGGGGATGAGACGGGGAGGGCGGGAGTGGGGAGAGTTAGGGGGAGCGGCAGCAGCTGATGAACATTCTGACCACAGACCTCAGCCAGCGAGAAACCAGGCCCAAAATAGGCTCAGCCTCTGGGCGTCAGCTGGGATTCACCCCTTCCAGCAAGCCACAGCTCAAGCATTCTGTTTACTCGATGCTTCTGTGCACAGAGGGAAGGCCTGGGTTCTGTGGGACAGGGGGTGGGGAGGGTCTCAGAGGGCAGAGTTTGAAGTGCTGGAGTCTTCCCTGAAATCCTGTGCCAGTGCTGGTGGCTTAGGGCAAAGGCACTGTGGAGTCTGTCCCTAAAAGACCTACTGTGTTGGGAATACTTCTGGCCTGGCGCGTAGCAAAAAGGTGGGTAGCACCTGCAGGGATGCCTCCTCAGCAAGCATCTGAGCTCCTGTGAGTGTGCGACTCCCTGATCTTGCCAGGGCTGTGTGGAGGGAGGCAGCAGAGCTTGGGGATCATTGTCCCCGGGGCCACACCCAGCTAGGCTGCTCAACTCTCTGCAGGGACAGGGCTGAGGGTGAGGCAGAGAGAAGGGAGGCTTCTGGGATACATTGGGTCCTCATCTTCTGCCCTCTTCCTAGGGCCTTGCTGCTGTTTCCCATGGGCCCCCTCCTACCTTCTCTGCAGATCTATGGAGGGAACAGGGCCAAGGTCACTGAAGCCCAGGCACAGTGAGGCATCTGGCACACACAAATCCTCAGTGGCCAAGCACTTTTGTAAGCCGGTGCCTTACACCTTGCCTTACAGAGGGCACAGAGATGAAGAGGTGACAGGAAGAAGGGGGCAGATTGTAAATGGTAGATCTGGGATTTGGACCTCAGCCTTGGGCTCAAGAGATTATAGCTTACACTCCACTCAGCATACCCGTTTCCCTGGCGGGATAATACAACCGAGATGTTTGGGGGAGGAGGCACTTGCGGTACCCACCATCTGTCATGCCACTGTACACCAGCCTCATAAAACACAGGTGTCCTTTCTACCCCTAATGTGGAAAAAGGGAAATGCAGACCCAAGTGCTAAGCTATTGCTCTGGGCCCATTCAGCTGGCAAGAGAGGCCTAGGGTTCAAACCTGGGTCCCTATGACTCAGGCACCCCCCACTGTGCCACCAGGCCCTTAGTTTCCTTGCCCATTAGCGTAGGTTATGCTCTGGGATGGCCACTAGAGCCTTATAGGGGCAACTAGGTGGCCCAAGTGACCTTCCAGTCTCCTGGGAGAGGAAATGCAGCAAGCCTGCCCTCACGGCCTCAAGTCCGACCCTGAAGCTGACACACACTAATCTGCAAGAGGGATTCCTGTGGCACAGTCATTTTTCCTTTCCTTTCCTGGTCTGTCCCAGGAAGATCACTAGAAATCAGAAACAGGTGACAAAATCAGTGACGTGGATCCTGGTTCAAAGGCCAGGTATCACCATGTGCCTTACACAGTGGGTTTCCTCATCCCAGAGTCAGTGACATCACAAGAGGGGAAGCCTAGGAGCCAGCTCCTACGAACTACTAGAAGCCACGCTGCACTCTTCCTGTTTGGTGCTGACCAGCCTCTGTGCACAGGAAGTGACCTTCAGCAGCAGAGCGGCTCACTGGTGCTCCTGTGAATTTGCTGGAACTGAATCTGAATTTTGGGCCACATCCCAGATCTACTGAGTCATAGAGTCTGGGGGTAGGGTCCATCCAACTGTGTGTACATGGCTTTCTATTAACTCTAAACCATCTGAAGAATACTAATCTTAAACTCACTAAAGTCATAAGCACAAAGGCTCTAATATCAGTTGAGCCACTATGTGTCAGCTACACAGCTCAATCTTGGCACTAACTCTGGGCATTAAAAGTATTATTCTAGCTGGGGGTGGTGGTACATGCCTGCAATTCCAGCACTCGAGAGGTAGAGGCAGGCAGAGCTCTGTGAGTTCAAGGCCAGACTGTTAGCAAGGCGAGTCCAGGACAGCCAGGGCGGTTACACAGAGAAACCCTGTCTCAAGAAACAAAACAAACAAACAAAGTATTATTCTACCTGGGTGTAGTGGCACACTCCTATAATCCCAGCACTCAGAAGCCTAAAGCAGAAAGATTATAAGACACAGCAAGTTCCAAACCAACATGAGCTACATAGGGACCCTGTCTCAAACAACAGCAACAAAACAAACAGCTATTCCATAGAAAAATAGATGAGGGAGTTGGGAGCATCCTTAAGTTGCCCCACTTTACCTTGATGGAAAGTCTGTTGAAGAGTGTGGACTTTGGGTTTCCAGGAACCCAGATCCAAACTCTGGCTTGGCTGCTGCTGACTATATGATTTCTCAACCCAAACCTCACTGAGCTAAGCCGCCTCAGCAGGTAGAGTGGGAGACCTTTTCCTGAAAGGGCCCGTTCTCAGGATGCAGTGAGCTCATCCACGTGGAAGGCCTCCCAGCAGGCCAGGCCCACGTGAGCATGACACAGAACGCAGCGGTTATGTAAGAGCAGAGATGCTCCAGGCACTGGATCTTGGGACCTCCCCCAGGACCTTCAGACTAAGCTGGTGCAACTTAGAAAAAGCACTACCAGGTAGCTGGTACCTCGGCTGGGCAGGAGCAGGACAACACGCTGGCTGGGGCTGGGGCGAGAAGGCATTGTTAGCTAGGGAGAGGGAGCATAGCAACAATAAACACAGCTGCCTGAGGTTATGGGGCTCACACTAACGCCAGTCTGCTGAGCCCGTCTGAGTCACCCCGTCTGAGCAGCAGGGTTACACGGTGAGCGCGCGCATCTGTGTGTCCTTGTGGCTCTGTGCAGAAGGCCTAACAAGAAGGGATAAAAACTGTAAAACATGGGTGTTTAGAGACAACCTTGTCATTTTCTATCCAATTGGTCAATTATCCACAACAACTCGCTCCTTGGGACCCAGGAGCCAAGGCTTCTCTGGTGAACGCAGATCATCTACAAGCTGAGGTGCAGGCTTGGGGTGATACCCACCCAACATGCAGCACTGGCCACTGTGTGACCACTCTCACTCCTGGGGAGCCTACCTTATCGGGCTTTTGCCAGACGCCCTCATCTGTCTCCCAGCTGCCTCTAAGGTCCCAGAAAGGTAAACAAGGTTGGCAGGAGCCTGACAGTCCTCCACAAGCAGGATTTCAGTGGTGTAAGAGTGAGGGCTGTAGTGGTCCCCAGCCCCGCCTATCATGCTGTCTGTCCCAGACTGGACTTCAGGAATGACTATTTTTCAAGTTTACACTGAATGGGAATAATTTTAACCAATCATTTAAAATAAAATTTAACCAATGTTATTTGTTGAATAAATAACGAGCATGCTTGGTCTTCGGGTGACATCACCCTTGAGAACAAACCTTGCTGCTTTGACTCTGTCCCCAGACACATGGATGGAGAAGTTAGGAATGAGTTGGGTCACATGTGAGCTGCTTCACACCAAGTGTGCAGCCCATTCTGATGGCTGGATGCACGGGTCTGTTCAGTGTTTTAACACAACTCTGGGGTACCTGGATACCCCTGGTGACACTGGACAGTAAGTACTCTGCCACAGAACCTCCCTGCAGCCCAAGTCTTCAGACTGTGTTCATTGGAGCCAGAGAACAAAGTCACAGGACTGGCACAGGGCTCCAGGAGGGGAGGGAGCAGCTGGCTGGTGTCAGCTGTGTTGCCGTGTCTGGGTGGATGAGGGCTGCAGCATCCCACAGCTTCCTGAAGCCTACCCCTTCCCCTGGGTCCTTCTAAGCCCAGCTGACCAGGACAGGAGGGGCTTTGCCTTTTCATTGAAATCTCACTGAAGCCTCTGAGCCTAAAGCTGCCATACTTTCCTCTACCTGCCAAGTATTCAGTTTTAAAATATGCCATGCTGTGGTAAGAAGCAAATGGTTAAAAAAAAAAAAAGATGAAAGAAAAAGAACAAACAAAAGAAAGAGGGAGGGATGGAGGGAAGGAGGGAGGGAGGGATGAAGGAAGGAAGGGAGGGAGAGAGGGGGGTAGGGAGGGTAGCCCGATAAATACTTTGGGGAAACAAAGACAGGTAAAAGTTGGGCATGGTAGTGCACATCTTTAATGCCAGCACTCAGCAGATAGAGGCCAGCTTGGTCTACAGAGCAAGTTCCAGGACAGCCCTGGCTACACAGAGAAGCTCTGTCTTGAAAACAAAAACAACAACAAAACAAACAAAACTCACAAAATGGTACTGCTAAGGGGACTCTCCTAATTTCTCTCCTTCAGCTGGGAGGAGAATCCTAATTTCAAAGCTTTCAAAACAAGAAGCGTGCCCTGGAGTTGAAGAAGTGGTATTCATTCCAGGACAACATGCTCCTCCTGACTACGCAGGCTCAATCTCAGCTCCACTTCTTTATGGTCAAGGCTCCATTGAGCCAAGCCCCAGGCTGCTTATTAGTAAAACGGACCTGAAATACTTCTCTCTCGCAGGCTTCAGACATTACCGTTCCTGTGACAGGACAGCTGAGCTAAGTTATCAGAAGGAAAGGTTTTACTGGGGCGAATGGACTCCTTTGCACAGCTGCTTGTCATTGTTGCTTTGGGAAGGGACAAGACTGCATGAGACAGTGGGAGACCATGGTGGAAGAGCCCTGTTACATTATGGTGGCTTGGAAACTCAAGAGAAGAGGGTAGTACTTACTTTGATGTTTCACCAAAAATGACCTAACTTCCTCCCATCAGATTGACCTCCCCTAGGCTCCAACAGCACTATAAGCTGGGGAGCAGTCAAGGTCTAAACAGGAAAGTGAACAATGTCTCTGGAATGCACAGCATGATGCTCTAATGAGGCACGGGAAGACCGTGCATCTCCTGTTTCTTAATGCTCAGTGGTTCTGTGAGACAGACATCTCCCAACAGACTCCTCTGACCAGGATCAGAGCGGCAGGCCCCAGACTGAGGTGTATCATGTGACCACATTTATGACGGGCACTAGCAGGGGCAAGAGGACCATAACAGCTGTAGCTTTGAAGAACACATATGAAACAACTGTCAGAAGCCTCAGGAACAGCCCAGAGGTGCTGGATGACATCTCGCTCTAGAAGGAGGGGGGCACACTAGGACACTTCCTGGGGTGTGGCAGTGAGAGAGCAGATGTGAACTGAACTGACTGATGGTCTTCTGCAGGAAAACATGAAGAAGGCTGGGCTTTGAGGCTGGAGATCGAAAGGAGAAACACCAAGAAGGGGAGAGTTACATGAAGGGAAGCCCCACAATTGCTGCACAGCTCCCCTCCAATCCTTCCCTTGCCCTAAACCACACCCCCCCCCCCCCGTGGGGAGACTCCAGGGACCATAAGTGAAAGCTGTGGTCAGAAGAAAGAGATTTCAGCAAGTTGTTGGAGGGTGGAGTTTGGAGTTCGAGTCCTGCCAAGCTAAAGCTGCTTTGTAAACAAGGCTTTTTGGGACCCCAAAGGCTGCATCCTACATTAAGCCCACAAGACAGGGTTAGGGACAAAACAAAAACAAACAAACAAACAAACCCTGAAATGCTAGTCAGGTGATTTAACTGCTGGCTAGGATAAAACTTATGTTCTGACAGGAAAATACAGTCACTTCAACATAGTGAACATCTACAGACACACAAACAAGCACGAAAATGAGATGCGTGATCAAGGGGAAAAAAAAAAAAAAAAAAAAAGACACCCCACGCACCCACCAACGCGGAGTCAACAAACCCAGACACTGGATTTGGTAGACAAAGGTTTGAAAACGGCTATTATAAACATACATAAGAGGGTCAGGAAATGAAGGCCAAAACCCAGACACTCTCAGAAGAGCAGCACAGCAGCAGGTGCCCTGCCTCTGACAACTACCACAGTTGGAGGTGGGCAGGGAGCCCTTTACGAGTGGGCAGGGCAGCGGCTGATAACACCTCCAAGGTAAGGAGCTCAAGCTTCCCCTGTCCAGACAAGGCCAGAAGACGAAGCATGCCCTCTCAGAGCTCCTGCTGTCCTAGGCCACCACTGACAGGCCAGCAGTGCTGAGGCCATCTGCACTTCCCTTGTGGCCCTCAGGGTGTGCCCCCTCCTCAGCTGCTGACCACTTCTGCTCTCTTGACCTCTGTCTTGTGACCTTGCCTGTCCTGTTTTTTGTTTTCTTTCAAATTCCAACAGAATTTGTACTGACTCTTCCTGAGTTTCACATTAGGCACCCCAGTCCTGCTCATCTCCTCATGCCCTCATCTCCTCCCTTCACGCTTACAACCTCCCTCCTCAAAGTAAAACACACACACAAACACAATCACAACAGCATAGAAAACATCTCATCATGCAAGCGGGGGAGTGTCACGGTGTGTCCCCACAGTATATCCCTCTGACCATACAGTTTTACTTGCAAATGTTCATCATAGTGAGTATTGGTCTGGTTTAAGGGCTCAGGCTACTGTGACACCGTCAATAGTGGCTCCTCACTGGGACTCCTGGTCATCCTGCTGTTGCCGTGTCATGGAGATCCTGCTGCGGCACAGCCCTCAACAGGAGCCCTTTACAGAGAATCCCAGGCACGTGGAGCCTAAAGCCTGCTACTGGCTCCCTGGGATGGAGTCAGTCCCACCTCTCTAACTGAGCCTCACTCTCCTCAGCCAAAATGCTCTTCTTCATCTCCACTGAAAGAGCACCCTGAGGCTGGATGTGGCGGTGTGTGGCTGTAACACCAGCATTCTGGAGGCTTAGGTGGGAGGACTTTGAGTTTGAGGCCAGCCCATGCAGTAGGAGCCAGGTTCAGCAAAACACAAGAGCGACACAGAGCACACAACCAGTGTCTCCTCTAGTTACTACTGTGCTTTAAGAAACAACATCAAACTTAGCCCCTGCAGCAATTCCCTGAGCTGTAGGCCAGGAATTCAGATGTGCCGCAGTGGAACGGCTTCTCTCTGTCCTTCACAGTCTGGGCTGACAGGGAGACTGTATGGTTGAGAGTAAAATGCAGGTGGAGGTAACTTGGTAGCTAGGGGCTGGAGGCATGCTGGGTGGCAGGGGGTGGGGGTGGGGGGTACTATCTGTTATGTGCTGTGACCCCTGAACATCTCAGGCTCTGGCTTGCTCAAGGCTCTATGAGAGGGTGTCCCAGGGAACACAGCAGATGTCACCCTGCCTGTAACTAATCACCTGTTCTCTGGCCTTGGACATCAGGTCCCTTTACTTCATGCTACTGGTGTTGCCAGTACAAATCAGTACCATGTATGGATTTTGTGAGGACAAAGCATGGACACCACCTCTCAATGGGAGGAGTGTAAGGGTCTCCCAGTAACCTGGGGGATGTTGGGGCCATCTTTGAGGAAGCAATCTACCATAGTGTCTTTATGTAGTGATAACTGTGTAACTTTGGTTTCTTTAAAAAACAGTAATATTATAAGAACATGATTTTGTTTTAATGTCAGATGTGAGGACATGAGGCTGCTCTGCAGCAGCTGACTACGATCTGCCTAATGCTCTAGAAGAGGCATGGTTTTGCCAACTGCATATAGTTTCTGTGACTGTGTGATATTTGGAATTCTGGGGAATTTTCAGAGGGTACATAAATGCTAGGGCCCCGAGAGGTGGGGTTACTGGCTGATGGTCATTCAGGGGAGTTGTTGGTTGTGGTCATGACTTATTAAGAAGCCGTGCATAAAGAAGAAACAAGTAAAATAAATTAGATATCCTGATAGTGAAGATCAAATTTGCCCCAAAGAACTAGACACCCCTAATCAGCAGGAAGTGGTCTAACAACACCATCACCCCCTTTCTAACCCCTGACTTTATTCAGGGACCTCTTTCCCTCCCTATCCTTTCTCTTTCCTACCTAGCACCCAGCACTTCTAGACCCAGTGGTCTGTCTCCTAGCCCGAGTGTTTGCTGTTAGGAGGACAGGGACTGTGGCTAACAGCAGCACCTACACGCACGCACACACGCACGCACACATACCCTGGAAGTGAGAGGGTGGCAGACTCTCAGTGTGCTGTGTCTCACACTGCAGAATATGGTGACCGCCTCCTGTCGAAGGCACAGCTGCAGGAGTGGTGTTCAGCCACAGGACCCTGCCAGGTCCTAGGCAGAAATCAGGGTGGTGGCGTCTTCATCCCATGGTAGGAAAGGACTTCCTGTCCAGTCCAGCTCTCTGGCTAATGGTGTCCCATAAGGTGTATAGTTTCTTCTAAGAAGGAAAGGGGCTGACAGAAAAAAGAGAGGGCTAGGTAGCTGAGGAGAAGTAGGGTGGCAGTCCAGGGAGAGGGAACATGGGGCTCAGTCTTCCTAGGGGCCAGGTAGATGTCTCATGATACCTTGGTGTAAGAGAGGCCCACTGAGGTTTCCCTCCTAGCTTGTACCTAAATGTTACCACCACCACTAAGCTTTTCAAAGAAGTCATTGCTAACATCAAGCAGTGGGTGGGCCTGTGGGTGGGACTTGAGGGCTCCCCCTCTGCACCCCTGCAGGACGCCAGCAGCCTCCTGGCCTTCCTCTGACCAGCTCAACAGGTCTGATGCATCTAAAAGATGTTAGCCTGGGCATCAATGTCACCTTTCCCTTCTCTACTTGAAACCACCACTTACACGGCCAACCCCACGACTGACAACTCCCACGGACTCCACCATCTGTTCACTGAACAGCCCCTCAAGTTCTCACAGCTGAGAACGCTGAGGCCAGCAGGGTCACACAGCAGAGACATGGAACTGGAGTCCACCCCACACTACCTTTGATCCAGTTACAGGACCTTCCCAGGTGACCTTGGAGGACCCTCACTGCAGTCTTGTTGGTAGGTGCCTCACTTATGCTGTGACTTGGGTAGCAGGTAAGGGCTTTCCTACAGTGTGGCCCCCAAGCCAGCTACTGTCCTAATGCTAGCCTTCTGCGGGGATGAAGTGGTTTGGAGAGCGCAGCCTCTGGAGAAGGGTACAGAGGAGCTTAGTAGGGCAATCCACAGGAATGGACTCCCAAGCAGCCGCCTGCACAGCTGACGCTGCTCAAAACCCATTACCTGAGTCCAGTGGAAGCACTGCGCCTACACAGGGCACCCCAGGAACATCACAGGCTTCAGGGAGTGGAGCTAGCGGGTGAGCCAGGAGTAGAGCTGGCCAGGCTGCCTGTGCCAATGAAGGAGGGGGCCCGCCCAGGCCGCCAAACCGGGCAGGAGGGGCTGGGCCAGCTGGGGCTGGAGCTAGTGTGACATCACCAGGCGGCCCGCCCCTGTCTGGAGCTGAGGGGAGGCCCGGAGCCTTTCTGGGGCCTGGGGGATCCTCTTGCACTGGTGGGCGGAGAGAAGTGCCTGCAGCCAACCAGGGTCAGGCTGTGCTCACAGTTTCCTCTGGCGGCATGTAAAGGCTCCACAAAGGGCCTGGGAGTTCAACTGAGGCTGCTGCAGTGGGCCTGGGGATGGACCCCAAGCCCTGAGTGGTGCTGTCGGATCCAGGACCTGCGAGGGGCATGCACTAAGACAGCTGCAGGCCACACTGTGAGGAACAGCAGGTTGGGAGCAGCCCCAGCGAAACTCCAGCCAGCTTCATCCCTAAGAGCCTCTGAGAGCACTGACTGTTGCCAGCAGAGGCCAGCTCAGCGGCTAGTCCAGCCTGAGACTCAGGACCCCTCCTGGAGGCTGTGGCCAGGCTGCCCACTGACGACACCGTGAAGCATGTGAAGCGCTGCTCCAGAGCCAAGCAGGAGAGAAGAGGTAAGGGGCAGCTCTCAACTGCAGCAGTCCCGGGAGGGTGTCTTGAGATGAGCCAGGGATAAGCAGTCCTGACTCCTCCAGCAGTGGGGATGCAGCTGGACCCCCCAGGGGGTCATACCTTGCTTTTGCTTGGTGCCAAACCAAGCCTGTGACCAGGCAGGGTGCTGTTGAGGCACCGGCGGCGTGTGGGGCTGGGATGTTGAGGACTTCATTGGTCAGCCCCACTCACCCCTTTCAAACAAAGTGCCTCTGGGGTGAGCCATAGTGGCTGTGAGACACCAACCAGCTGGTAGCTGGGTATGTGCCTGGACATCG
This sequence comes from Acomys minous, assembly GCF_964271855.1. Lineage (NCBI taxonomy): Eukaryota > Metazoa > Chordata > Mammalia > Rodentia > Muridae > Acomys > Acomys minous. The sequence continues at coordinate 70,956,926 of NC_140491.1, forward strand.
GTGTGGACTTGAGGGCAGCTGGCTGAGAGCTGCAGGGCAGCGGAGGACTGGGCAAGTTATGCTTAAGCTTAGGACTCCTGCGCACACACCCAGGCTAGAGGGTGTGCCAAGGCAGAAGCAAATGTGAGTGAATGCAGACCTGAGGCAGTGGGAGATCCTCCTCAGAAAGTGCCCTGAGCCAGGCAGCGCCTGCTCACAGGTTTCCAGCGGGCCAGGAGCAGAGGCGTCCTGTGCAGGACAGAACATGTCACCCTTAAGTTTCTGTCAGTAGGACTGGGGCAAAGTGCTGCCCTAACTTTCTTCTGTGCCCAAGGACACAGTAGATGGCCCTTAGGTCTCCAACTAGCAGGATGTGGCAGAGAAACTGGAGGACATGCTTTCTTAGCAGCCTAATGAGGGGGCATTGCCGGTGCACATACGGAGTCCCTTGAAAGCTCTCGCTCACTCACTCACTCGCTCAGCGTGAGATAACATTTCCAAACAGAAATTCTCTGCTGATCCCTCCCCTCTGCTGTGACATCTGTGTCACGGGTCAGCTATTGCCTCTGCTGTGGGATTAGGCAAGCTCCCAGAGGCCAGTGTGGCTACTCAGAAAAAGATCCCCTTTCTCAGGGATGGGTGGAAGACTGAGAGTACCGGTTAGGAAGGTGGCTCAGTCAGGACTCTTTGCATGGGTTTCCCCAAGTACAGGCCTAGTCCAGCGGAGACTGAGCCGGCTGCACGTCTGAGCACTACTGAGTATCAGCTCAGTGGCAGACCACAGCTTTTCTAAGCTTCAGTTTCCTGATTTGTGAAATGGAGCACTGAGCAGGCACCTGCAACTACCCCACAACACACACCTAACCACCTCCATCTCACAAATGAAGAAGCCTGGCGCATGACGTCAGGGCCACTCTGAGTCATATATATCATGGCTCTCCAGGGGCAGCACATGAGACCTTGGTCCTCAGCCCGGTGCCTGTGTACAGAACCTCTAAAAACTCTAGTTACTAGTTACTGAGAACCCTATCATCAGGGTTCTCTGCCCAGGGGAGAACAAGTACCCCGATTCTTTCTCTGTTTTGGATACATTCTGGTAAGGCAATGGCTCTCAACCTGGGGGTTGCGTCCCCATGTCGGATATCCTACACATCAGCAATTTTATTATGATTCATGGCTGGGGACACCACAACGGGAGGAACTTATTAGAGGGTGGGAGTTTGCATCTAGGGCTGGGCCATGGGGCTACCTGTAGCATTTCTGCATCCTAGAAGTACACTCTAAGGGAACATACAAATAGACCAGAATTTCTACTACCAACCTCACAGGCAGAGTGCTACCCTGCACCACCCTTGGGTGCTACTGATTTGCCTACTGGCACACCTGTCAGGACCACAAGGACAGGAAAATGGAGCTTCCTTGGTCTTGCTAGAGGACCACTGGGCACACCTGTCTTGAAGTTACAGAGGGATGGGCAGAGAACAGCCTGGCACAGTGGACTAGTGCCACATGACACCAGTGGATCTTAGCCCAGAGGCAGAGGGCTCCTGGGCTCTCCGAGGCATTTGGAAAGCGGCTGTGAAGTACATGCTACCAGACCAGGCTGGTGCGGGTGACGAGGAAGGTTTCCTGCTGTAGTCTGCACTTGGTGGCTTTCTGGCCTCAGCATGTGGCGCCGGCTAAACAAAGCTTCTGAGTGACCGTGAACCTGGCTAACAGAGATCACTACCGGGCAAGGGCAAACACAGTGGACAGAGATAGATAGATGGGCAGCAAGTATAGCTCTGGAGACTTGGCCAGCATGGCTGTGGGTTCACAGGCAAGAGGCCCACAAAAGCTGCCCACTGAGGTAGTGAGCAGGGCTTTGCCTCACTCTGCCCTTACTCCCACCCTAGGCAATGGGCTCTGGTTTTAGCACCCCCTTTTCAGATGAAGGAAGGCTAACTTGCCCAAGGTGACGGCTATGTGATCCATGGGACTTGGGCCTAGGACTGTGGTTTCAAAGCCTGCGCATCAGATATGTGCCCTCTTCCATCCTGTTCCACAAGGTGCCATAATCTGTCCTGTCCCGATGCCACTGTGTCTCTGGCAGTCAAATCTGCTGCTGCTGCCCTCAATCCCTCGGAGAACAGGTGCTTCCCTGGTTTCCATGCTGCCGCCTCTGTGGAGCCACACCTGCAGCAGAGAAGGCGTGGTTGCATGCCCCATGCTGTCCCTACAGCCTGACACCACACTCCACACCCTGCACGTGGGAGGCAGGGCCTTGGGTAAGCTTTCATCCACCTGACGACACTGGTGTTCCGACAGTCATTCTCTCACTACTACTTGGGAGAATCCATAAGGGCTGCTGTGTTCACCATCGACCCTGGGCCACACCTAACAGTCCCTGACACCTGGAAACAAACAAAACAGAGGTCTCCCAGAAGGGCAGGTATAGTCAGCCTCTGGCCTCTCACTGAATCACGGCCTACCTCATCTGAAATGTTCTCAACTTAAGAGGGCACATGGTGGAACTACTGTGTAGAACCTAAGCCCACCAGGATGAGGCAGGCAGATGGTAAATAATCCCACCAACACCCCACAGGTGGCGTGAGTCATAAGAGGTGGCCCTGGGAGCTCAGAGGGTTCCCAAGATGTGCAGTGCTATTCTACAAAAGTGGAAACTGAGGCTCAGGATCACAGTGCCTCTTCCATGGTCTCTCCACTAGTGGGCCCAAAAAGAAGGATCCCAGCTCTAGCCTGTGTTGCTCTAGCCCAGCCCACAGTCACTTGGCACAACCATGCAGTAGAAATTGCCACAAAGAGCTGACGGATAGAGCAGAGGAGCTTTTCTGGAAATTTATGTGAAACACAAAGAGGTTAATTAGCCGCAGGCAGCTTGAAGTTTGTGGTGATGGACAAGACATATCAGAAACCTTATTGGGGGGAGTTTCTGTGACCAACCTGTATCCCGCTCCTGATGGGGGTTTTACAGCATCCTGTTCCATGTACACATCACAGTGAGACACATTCTGATCACAGGAATGCTAAGATGCTGGGTGTGGAGCCAGGCCTCTGACAATCGAGCCATTGTGCAGGTCCACTCCCGGTGAAACCAGCCTGTCTTGGGGCCAGCAGCCCCAGAGACTTGGCCTCTGTCACTCAGTCCTCAAACAGGCAGGCTGAGACCACCATGGAAAAGCCCAAAAGGAGCGCTTAGCTTCACCTCCCAGAGATTCCTGGCTTCCAGAATGCCAAAGCTCTGCCAGGGGTGGATCCTACTCCAACCTCTGCCATGAAAGGTTGTGTTGCCTCTGCCCTGTTGAATGAATGTCCAAAACCCACCCAGACAGCAGAGGAGACCTGCAGAATGGGTGCATCCATGAGCAACGAGGCAAACCTCAGGCTTGGCTCTCAATGAAGCAAGCCATGCACCCTGGGAGATACACTGTTCCTTTATGCTGCTCAGCCCAGGTCTCACCTGGGCGCGTCCCCTCCCTGCAGACTCACCTCCTCTAGAGCCCATCCTGGTTGGGTCACAGGGCCCCTTAGCTCTCCTGAGTATTGCCACCTGCCTGCGAGTGTAGACCCCTTGGGCATAGGGGCATCATCTCTTTTCCCCCCCTGCTCTATGTCTCAAGACTGGCCAGGAAAATACATGGAAAAAACGTAGTCCTTGGTGTCTAGATGCCCTGGTGCTGCACTGAGAGCTGGGCGCTCTGAGGGGACTCTAAGAAGCCCACACCCTGGGGCAGCAAGCGCAGTCTGAGCTCAGGGTGCTGGGTGGAGATAACTGTTCTTGCAAGCTGGAGTAGAGAGGAAACTTCTTCACAGAGAACTGGCCTTAAGAGGTCACCTTAGAAAGGAAGACAGATAAATACCAGGCAGAATTGTAGGAAAAGGGTCTCCAGGCAGAGAGCATGTGAAGGAGAGATGCATGTAAGGATGCTGACTTGAAGCCATTGAGTTCTATTCAGACCTGGAAGTGGTATGCAGTGAATTATGGGGTAGTGCACTGGCCTAGCACATCAAGTGATCTGGGCTTAATTCCCTAGCACCTCCTAAACTGGATGCTGGCACACAGGGCCTGACATCCCAGCAGGAGGGCCAGGAGCTTCGTGGTTGTACCAGCCTCAGCCAGCTCCTGGCCTACTTAGACTACGTGAGACTCTGTCTTAAGTCTACCCAGATGCAGGGAGCCACTCAGGAGCATGTAGGTAAGGAAGCTGGCTTGGAGATGAGCCCTACCATCTGGCAGCTCTGGTCCCGGTCCTTGTCCTCATCCCTTAGCTCTGTGTGTTCATCTTTGAAATGGGGATAATCACAGTCCCTGCTTATGGAGTGCCTCTGCTGTGTGAGGGGGAAGAGAAGGCACTGTTTTGACAGTCAATGGAGGAGCTCATCCTTGTGGCTGGAGTGACCTTTGTGTCAGCTACTCAGTTGGGCTCAGAAGAGAAGCTGCCTAGGGCAATGCTGTGCAGCCATCCCCAGACACCCCTCCTTGCCCTGGCCCCCAGTCCAGGGCTCCAGAGCACACTAAGCACTGCAGGAAGTACAGCGGCCAACTCAGAAGCCGGACTCTCAAATGGCTTCTGCAGACACTCCCTGCCTCTGCTCTGCTCAGCTCACCATGACTCCTGGCACAGAGGGTTCGGTGTGCGGACTTTGGGGAAATCTCAAAATGGTTCCCAAATAGTGCAGCAAGAAAAAGTAATAGCACTATCCTCATCCCCCCAGGCACAAGAGCCCAGCTCCCCAGGCCTAACCACATCCCCTATGATCTCACGGTGTGACCACAGCCCGCCTCCACACAGTCAGCCTTCCCTGGAAGCCAACAGCTCACCCGTGGCATGCGCACGAGAGCCCAGGACATCAGGCAGCTCCCCCCACCACCACACCCCATCACTTCTCCAGGCACAGCTGGAGGATGTGATCCAAGCCTCTCTGCTTCTCTGGTTCCTGCATCTGTCCAAGTCGCCCAGTAGAGCTGACCCCAGGATGGAGCCAGACACAATGACTGGTAGATGGGAAGGTTAAACCAGTGGAGGATGGCAGGCTGAATGGAGAGGGCCTTTTGGAAAGGTCTGACAGTTGCTACGCTGAGGAAGTGGGGAGCTGGCTGCAGCCTCCCTGGGCCCCTCATGGCCTCCTAGTGAGGGATGATTCACAGGATCCCGGGTTAGGAAGGGTGGCAGTTGGAGACTGGTTATTCCCTCCCTGGCCTCCGGGCTGGGGGTGAATCATGGAGGACAAATGATGCACAGTTCCTTCTCCAGGCTGCCACTGCTCCTCTGTGGTGTCCATTTCGGGGTCTCCCCACTCACAGGATCAAGAAGCTCTTTGTAACACCACACAAGACTCACCCTTGTGTTGTCTTGAAAGCCAAGTCTGCTCATCTGGTCAACAGTAAGAAGCGACTGCATCTTGGCCATTAGACAGACAGACATATGGACAGACAAACAGGAGTCTTATTCTTACTGTGTGTGGGGAGGTGACCTTTGAGTGAGGGCATGGGGCTGGCAGGGTCCATCAAATCTGGTTCTGATGTTTACTCCAAGCCACCTAACCCTTGGAGCCTGGGCTTTCCTAGTAGCCTAATGCAGGTGTGATCTGTCTCCTAGGTCAGGAGTCATATAATAATCACAGAGGGCAACCAGCTTCAGGCAGGCCAACCAGTACCTGCAGCTGTCTATGGATAGAGCTGTGAAGGCCAATAAGACAGAGTATATGGGGGTACGCATGTGCACAACAAAGGACAGCCATTACTCTCAATGCTACTGCTCACATACTCAACCTCATGGCTCTTGTTTTGACCCTTTCTGTGCAGCTGCTTCACTCCCCATCCTGGGTGAGTGGCTGGATTGGGAACCACTCTGCAGGCATGTCAGGTCTTTCTGCAGCTCTTGTAGTAATAACTGTGTGCTGGTGCTTACGTCTTTGCTGGGCTCTCTGCTATCCTGATTTTGGACTTGCCATCTCACTTCACACTCTCTCCAGTATAGCTGAGTCTCTAGCTTCCCAGGAGCTGGAGGGCAGGGGCCTGCCGGGCACATGTGGGCCTCGTGGCCTTGGCAGAGGCCACTGCTCAGGTCTCCAGTATGGCTGGGATGCCTCCTTCCGTTTGTGTTCACAGTTGGCAGTGCAGTGCTCGCCAGGGTGGAGCAATGCACTCTTCCAGAAGCATACAATCAGGACTGACCAGGAAAGTACCCCAAGAGCCATTCTAGACCCCAAGGGCACCCCTGGCCTCCTCCTGCCCAGAGGATCAGAAGGCTCTTCTTGGGGTTTCCTGGCACACTGGCACTTGCAGAGCAGGCATGCTTTGGTGGTTTTGGTGTATCTGCTCCCTGGCTCTGCTATCCCCTCCCCTCCCCAACTATTAGCCTTGAATGCACCTTTGTGGTAATTGGATAGGTGTGCTGGGGCTGGGAGAAGGCTCAGCAGGCAGAGTGCTTGCCTAGTACTCATTAATCCCCAGTATTACAGAGATGAGGGCAAAAGCACATGCCTCTAACCCCTGCTCCTGAGAGCCTGAGGCAGGGCTGCTCCTCAGCTTCACAGGGAGTTCAGAGCTGGCCTGAGACACATGAGACCTGAGCTAAGGAAAAGGAAAGAACACCAGAAATACTCAAACCCACAAAGGCCATGAGTGTGCCTCCCAAGAATGGCAAAGCACCTCAGCACTTCAGCAGTCAAATGCTGTTACCTAAAATACAGGGGTGTGGGCCCCCAGCACCTGGCTACATGGCTGCGCTGAAGCAATGGGCCCTTCCTAAAGGGCTTCTGGGAAGATTCAATGACATCGTGTACATAGCATGCGTGGGCCACAGAAACAATTGGCTGGAGCTATTTTTATTGCCTGAACTTTTCTCATTCCTAATCTTGGTAGTAAGAACTCAGAAGCACATGCCAGGCCAGCAGCTTCTGCCCCCGGGCAGGAGGCAGCTCTCTATGATCAAAATGACGGTTCTTCCTACAAAGTAGCCCAATCCCTGGGCTACAGTGTGCAGTGGCAAGAGGGATGCAGACACACAGTGTGTGGCCCCACCACATAGGGCAACCGGGGACACGCAGATGTAGCCCACTGGAGTCTGGGTGAGACCCAAGCCCAGGGAGTCCACCTCCCCATGTGCAGAGGCCATGCTGCCACGTGGTCACTGCAGCCCTGGTGGTGGGGAGAGGGAAGCCCAGCACAAATGGAAACTCCTCACCACACAATGTGGAAAAGCGATTCAGATCGGTGTTTTTATTTTAATTTCCAAGCCAAGGAAAACAGTTGGGTTTGCTTTTCTTTGTTGGTCATGGGGAGAAAGGGAGGAGGGGCGCTTTGCCTGGAGTTGAGCTAGTCTCCCGCCTAAGATGGCTGGAATGCTGGGGGGTTACTTCTCTTGAGATGCAATTAGCTGAATAAATATCAAGAAAGCAAAAGTAAACAGACTCATCACTATCCATTCAGAACTGCCAAACTAGCAGAGGATGGGTAGAACCCTTAGGGAAAACAAATGCTTGCTATGGAGGCCGGAGGGCCATGAGGGAGCACGCCCTGTTTAAGCACTCGGTGGTCCAGTTTGGGCTCTTGCCTGCTTCATGCCCCTAGCAGGGCACTCTGCCTGGCTAGATGTCAAGTGTCTCCATTGGTCGCTGTCACTGCTGGCTTACCTACAGCCAGGATGTGGGCCCCTGCAGGAGCCTCTGTTCCCTGCATTCTTTTCTGCAAGTCACCAGACTCTAAGACCTCCACCAAGACCAGGCCCATGCAGATGGAGCTGGAAGCCCAGACTCTGCCAGGACACTTGGTGACTGACTGGTTCTGACACGAGCAGGTGACTTCACATCTTTTTGAGCTTTTACTTCCTCGCCTCTAAGTCAGGTATAACCCAAATAACGGACTCTGGGCTCTGCCGCGGTCAGAACATGTGTGAGCAGCGGCTGTCGAGTTTGGTTTGCCTTTTAATCTAATGATGGCAAACAATGTTCTTTTAGGAAACGGGGTCCAGTGATTATACCTGTGTGTCCCCAGCTGCTCACACTGGGCAGCTGCTTAGGATCAGAACTTGGTCTGAGTGGCTTTATGACCCTCTACCCACGTACAGCCGTTCTCTGCACTCCTCAGTGGTGCTCTGCTGTGCTTGCCCCTGTGTGGCCACCACAACATTCTACACTCGTGCTTCCTTACCAGTGTGCAATGTAGGCTAACACCCCATTTCATAAAAGAGGTGCTCAGTCTTCAGGACCTCAAACCCAAAGGCGGGAGCACTGAGGACTCACACTTGGGAAGAGACAGAACAACTGAACCCAGGACAGCATCACCTTCCAATGCAGATACTCGGGAATTTTAGAAATCAAGTTTTTTTTCTCTGGTACCAAGTTGCCTCCCTGACATTCTGGCAGTTTCTTGGCCATAGCACAGAGGTGTTTGTCACCAAGTAGGCAGGTGAGCTACCCACAGAAGGTGTGGCAAGGGGGCCCACCCTAGCCTGGAGCCCAGCTTCTCCCCATTCCTCAGTGGGGGTGTGGCCATCAGCTCCCAAGGAGCCAAAGCTTTGGAAACCAGGCAAACACTGTCAAACAGCCTGTTTCCACTGAAGCGCCACCCCTCTAGAGAGCAGCTCTCCATTCAATACCCTCTCTGCCTGGCCCAACAGGCCACCTCTGAGCGTTGGGACCAAGCATGAGCTCAGGAGTTGGGTAGAAAACAGCTCATGCTGATCTGCAGGGGCCCACTGGTGGGTCCATGATGCAGCCTGCAGCCAGGGACTCCCAGAAGGAGCATGCATGGGATGCTGTGCCACTGCCAGGATCCAGCGGATATGAATGTGTAGCGCGTACGTGCTAACGGCCATCGGCCCAGCCGAGTTCTGGTTGTGCCACCTTCTAGCCTTGTGATCTTGAGACCTGAGCACTGAGTGCCAGGTTCCTGCTATGGGATGTGAATTAGGAGTAGCTAGGGCTGCTGAGATGGACCAGAGGGTGAGAGTTCTTACCAGCAAGCCTGATGATCTGAGGTTGGTGCCCAGAAGGAGAGAACTTAGCAATTTGTCCTCTGGTCCCCACAAGTGTGCTAGGTCACTTGTGCCCCTACACACACACACACACAGATAAAAACATATGTTGTGAAAACTAAGAAGCAGAGCAGCTGCCATCAAAGGGCACTGTGAGAACACAGAGCAGCAGCCAGGGCCAGGCCATGGCAGCACTCAATCCGTGATTGCTACAGATGTTACCAGTGAAGCTGGCCCATGAACTCTACTGCACGGGCCGATCGCCTCTATCGTTCATGGGCTCCCCTGCTTGCTACCTCTGTCTCCACAGCTCTCTCCACTGCACCGCAGCTATTGGTGACTGTCTTTTCACCCCATCACCACAGAGTGACCAAGTGTCTCGATTCTGGGTCAGGCAGCAGACATTGCAAATGGTACAGGGACCAAAACTGACTCCCCCGGAGAAGCTGCCATTTGTGGGGAGGGATGGTGCAAACCTGGTTATAAGGACTCTAGAAGGGAAGTGGAAAGGTTACAACCGTAGCTAGAGCGGTCACTGAGAAGATGATCTTTGAGCAAAGCCCTGAAGGGGAAAGAAGGAGACAACAAAGAAACAGGGATGAGCAGCCTGAGGTGAGGAGCTGAGTCCTCAGTGGGCTTCACAGCCTGAGGAACAGCCAACAGGCCAGGGTGGCTGCTGTGGCAGTGACAGAGCAGGGAAGGAACAGAGATGAACAGAGGGGACAGACGCCAGGCCCGGGAGGCCCTACAGTCCTCACCTTTCACTTTAAGGGGGGGTCTGGCACTGAAGAGTGACCCCTCTGCTGTCAGGTGGCAGGGTCAGGGCTGTGTGTTAGGGGACTACTGCAGTAATCCAGGGACACAGTGAAGGCAAGGAGTATAGGTGACAGTGAGAGGGCAGAGGACAGCAGGGGCGCTGGGGAGCCATTCTAAGCTATGGCTGTCATCCCTTTGTGGTGCATTAGAGGTGGGGGTTAGGGACAGAAAAGAGCTAAGGCTGACTTTGAGGGCTGTGGCTGGAGTGACTAAACAGTTGCTATTTACTAACAGGAAAAACTGGGGAGGGGACGGGAGGAAGCAGGGAGGGAGGGAGGTGTGGGGAGGAAGAGGAACGCACACAGACCGCTGGCAGCAGGGTGGGTAGAGAGCGGAGACTGATGGGTAGGATTAAAAGGGGACAGGAAGAGGAGAGCTATCTGAGGACTCTGAGTGTGGGCAGCTCTCTGGAGGGCTCTGCCAAACAGGGAGGAAGAGAAAATAGAACAGTAGCCGGAGAGGGGCTGTAGGGTCAAGACAGAGACAGTGGCAGGGGTGTAGGAAATCCATGACAAAATGGGGGCAGACCAGGAAGACTGCTGGACCAGTGCCCTTCAGGGGCCTGGAGGAGGGACGGCGCACATGCTAACATCCCTGTTGGCCTATCTAGCTCCTGCTCGTCCCTCAAGTGTCAGGATAAAGGTCACTTTCTCAGGGAAGTGCTCCTGACCTCTCTGTTAGGTCAGGGCCTTGTCATATCCACTCAACACGTGACTGCCCCTTCTTATATTTCTTGGGAACTCTGGTGATGAGGACGCCCCGAGAGGGCAGCCATATCCCCTACATCCAGCCCAATGCCTGACACATCCTAACGTTATCTGGTGAACACATGGTGAAGGGATATATTGCCCAAGAAACAAGCTGGAGACACATGCCTAACTTCTGCTCCTTCACGATTTAATCACATTGCAATGAGCGGGACATGAAGACATTGGCTATTACAAGCATGTGGGTTTAGAAGAGCTCGTATCTTTCTTGTTTGGGGCTCTGCAGCTTGGCTAAAACACAGAGCAGAGCCACGTGACCAGACACATCCTCCTCTGACACTGCCCGCCACTAAATGAATACATCCCATTCTGTGTCTAGCAGCTCATTCATTTAGCGAACACTTGCTACATTCTAGGTACAAGCGGTTGAGAAAGGCCCTGCACCTGCCCTTACAGAACTTGGGTCCAGCAGGGCTGAGATCATAGAGCCGATAGGCAGGACATGGGGTAAGCTCAGGGGTATATGAGTGGTGAACACAGAACTGTGAAGGTCAGAGGGTCCCAAGGCAGGGGAGAAAGACTGACCACTCCCCCAAGCCTCCCACACCCAGTGTCAAATTCTTGGGCTCTGGGAGTGGCAGATCCCTTTTCCTCTCCTCCTCTGCAGGGCCCCACCATCTTCAAATGTTTCCACGACAACTGCTCTCTCTCTCTGACTCCAGGAAAGTGGAACGTAGCCTCCCCAAAATGTATTTGGGGAATGTCCTGCCTGGCACAGGCCACTGGCAGGGATGGGGCTGTCACTGACTTCATTTCTCCCCTCTCAGGCTTCCACAAAGACCAACCAGCACACTGCAAGGACCATGAGACCACTGTGTATGACCTGCTGGTGGCTTGGACTGCTGGCCACCATCGGAGCTGCTACAGGCCCAGAGGATGATGTTGAGGGCACAGAGGATGGTTCGCAGAGGGAGTACATTTACCTCAACAGGTACAAGCGGGCAGGCGAGTCCCCGGACAAGTGCACCTACACTTTCATTGTGCCCCAGCAGCGGGTCACAGGTGCCATCTGTGTCAACTCCAAGGAGCCTGAGGTGCACCTGGAGAACCGTGTGCACAAGCAGGAGCTGGAGCTGCTCAACAACGAGCTGCTGAAGCAGAAGCGGCAGATCGAGACGCTGCAGCAGCTGGTGGAGGTGGACGGCGGCATCGTGAGCGAGGTGAAGCTGCTGCGCAAGGAGAGCCGCAACATGAACTCGAGAGTCACACAGCTGTACATGCAGCTCCTGCATGAGATCATTCGCAAGCGAGACAACGCGCTGGAGCTTTCCCAGCTGGAGAACAGGATCCTGAACCAGACAGCTGACATGCTGCAGCTGGCTAGCAAGTACAAGGACCTGGAGCACAAGTTCCAGCACCTGGCAATGCTGGCCCACAACCAATCGGAGGTCATCGCACAGCTGGAGGAGCACTGCCAGCGAGTGCCTGTAGCCAGGCCTGTACCCCAGCCACCCCCAGCCTCCCCACCTCGGGTCTACCAACCACCCACCTATAACCGCATCATCAACCAAATTTCCACCAATGAGATCCAGAGCGACCAGAATCTGAAGGTGCTGCCGCCACCTCTGCCGACCATGCCTGCCCTCACCAGTCTCCCGTCTTCCACTGATAAGCCATCAGGTAAGTCCTTTGGGGAGCCCAGCTCACATGGGCCTCTGAGCCAGGTGCCAGGTTTCCCTCAGCTGTGACCACACACTGGGCCAAGAGCCTCGGCCAGTTGAGGCCAGCCCAGGAGTTGCATAATCCACTAGCAACCCCTGGGATGACTATGGAGTTCGGTAGGTGGAGCGCTCCAATAAGGTGGTGAAAGCTAGGAGCTGTGGGTGTGTGCCAGCTCTGGTCTCTGAGAGAGAAGAGCTCAGGCTTGGATATTCTGAGGCTTTGCAGTTGCCATGTCTTGGTGACTAGGGTGTCTCCCCCATGGGCTCACATACCTGTATTAGCCCAGAGCTAACTTTCTGGAAATGTCATTTGGTTAGCAGCAGGCCAGTGGAAGAGTGTTAGTACATTCAAAGTTAAAGCGTCACAGGGCCTGGGAGCCAGAAGAACCTCTTCCCAAACACTACGGGCTTCCTTTGGTTGCTGCCGCTGAGATCTTAATAAGGCTGCGTCCATACACCCTCAGCACACACGCTAAACTGGGATCCCTGGGACACTGTTAGGGAAGAATAGAGTCCGTGGCAGCACACCCAGGGAAGGGGAACCAAGAAACTGCACTGCGTTCTTCGTCAGAATCACCTGACTGAGCCTGTGGCTCCTTAGGCATGGGCTGAGTAACCTGGTCACAGGCTGAAGATGATTGGGGTGAGATGGGCCTCTGCTTCAGACTCTGGCAATCCTCAGTATAAGTGGATTGGGCTGGAGGATTCCCCTTAAGGGGCCCGCCCATCTCTGGAGCTAGGGTTCATCTTTATCTTAGGCAATGGTATTGTCCACATGTGTTAACTGAATTCATCTCTGCAAAAGTTAACCTGAGACTGTGCAGAGGGCACTACCTCCTTTGTTGGCAAGGAGGTATTTTTTACTGAAGAGATTCTGTTTTGTACCTATTTCACACTTCAAAAAATAAACACCAGGGCTGAAGAGATGGCTCAGCAGTTAAGAGCACTGACTGCTCTTCCAGAGGACCTGAGTTCAATTCCCAGCAACCACATGGTGGCTCACAACCATCTATAATGAGATCTAATGTGCACTGTATACATGATAAATAAATCTTAAAAAAAAAAAAAAGTACTGAGCTGAACCTGTGTGCATGAGAGTGGCAAGTGGGCAGACCAAGGATGGACAGGCCAGTGGGGGTAGGCTCACGGCACAGCACCTGCCACAGCACCTTGAAAGAAAGACCTGTCCTGGGTATGAGGGTACAGAGGTATGCTGGAGTGGACGGCCCTGAGTTGACTTCTTGCTTCCTCTATTGGTGAGCTTTGGGCAGGAGGCAAGTTACCCTGTCCCTGTATTCCTCATCTAAGGCTCAGGGGAGGCTTTATTTTAATCTGTTCCCAGCTGACAGTTCTAGGACATGAAATACCACAGAATGTGTGTGTGGCCCTGGGCCCGAGGTAAAGCGAGCCTTCTTTGATCATGGGCTTTGTATCTTAAAACAAGGAGACCAGAGTAAACAGTTTCTCTTCAGCTCTGGTGCTCAATGCCATCTGCACCCACACCTGCTTTACATCAGAGGTCAAAGACAGGGTGGGGTGTGTACTGTGTTCTGACAGAATACCCAGAGGGGAGACTGCCCTTGGACACCACATGAAGGCTTGGACCTGCCTGCAGCCAGGCTAGTGTCACAGTCACCCCACCTCCTTTCTACTTGGGATCTCTGGTTTCTAACTCAGCCATCTCTGGACATTCCTGAGGGAGAACAAAACGGGGACAAACACCTGCACCTGCATGTGTCTTCACTCCTTTTCCCTAGCTGCCCATGAGAAAGCTATTTAAATAAATTTAAATTTAAATTTAAATTGGCTGGAGCTGCAGCTCAGCACTGAGTTCTGTTCCTGGTACTGTATAGAACCAGGTATGGCGGTATGTGCCTGAAATCCTAGCACTTAGGGGGCGGAGGCAGGGGGTCAGAAGTTCACGGTCATCCTTGGCCTTCTCTACATATGAAGTTCAAAAATAAATGTACAAGGGTTCTTTTTTTTTTTTAAACTCTTCTGCGCCTTAACTTTCTTAAAATGAGGAGATAAAAACAGAGTCACAACTTCACAGGAGTATGTAGTGAAACACAATGCGCTATGAGGTCACCAGGGAGTCGCCAATATTGCCGGGGCCTTCCCTTGACTTGGTGAAAACTATGGTCCCTGGTCTCCAGGAACTCGATATGGGGGGTATGGGGAGATAGCAGACGTGTGAAGGTGTCCAGGAGCTACCCTGCCCCCAATCACGTCTGTTCCTCAAATTCCATATAGCAGGTCTGACAAGATTTCTCTGGAAGGGCCAACATTTCTGGAACAATGTGAGACTTTATGAAGGCGGCATAACAAAGTACCAGGGATACAATGAGCATTGTCTGGCCTCTAGCCAGAGTACCCCAGCCTGCTCAGTGTCTGCCAGAAGACGATGGAGTCACTGAGGTGGCAAGCCCACGTCCTCTGGTGTGCCTGGGAGTTGGCCTCTGACAGAAGTGGGTCTATCCAAAGGCCGAGGAACACAGCCCTGCTCCTAGCCTCTCAAATGGCACTGGCCCTGCTGTTTGCATCCCAGCACTGGCTGAGGCACCTGTAATCTGCTGAACCTAAGGGCCACGCCCATCCACTGGGCCATCTAAGGAAGCAGAAGGCACAAGAGATGGCCTGTGTGTACTCTAACATCTCTGTCTCTCTCTTCCTCTGTGTGTCAGCAAAGCCTCCCTAAATGTTGGTCACCTCACCACCGAGGGTCCACACCAGGGCAGGCAGAGCAGGAAGAGGTGGCGGTGGCAGGCCCTACCTCTCCTGGGCCTGGACAGAACTGGAAAGAGAGAGCAGATGGTCTCCAAACTGAGCCTTGGTCCAACCAATGGGCAGAGAGTGCTTATCAGCTCTCATCCAGCTCAGGCAGGTTCTGGTCCTGGAAGACAAAACCCCTCTGTTCTCCCAGCAGAGCCCTGACTTGCTGCCATGGCCCAGCCAGAAACACCTGTACAGTTAAACACCTCTGCCTTCAGGTCATCATAGCCTTTGGCTTCCCTCTGGCAAGTTCAGGGGATGTTTTGTCTGCTTGCTGTGGCCGCTCAGGAATCAGCATGCCCTTCCCCAGAAGGCCACAGCAGCGCAGCCCCGTATCTGCAGCTGAACTCAGGACTTGTTCCCAGGCACAGTCAGACAGTGGCAGGCTGGCTGTGAGCCAGGCATACATGCTAAGAGCTAGGCTGAGGGTCCAGGTGGCTCCTAGTCTTGCCTCTCTGGGTTCACACCCAGGCACTGTCCTACCTCCCTCAGGGTTGGCCAGATCAGGGACACTTTGGTTTAGATGGTGCTTACAGGGAGGCCTGCTGGGTCCTGCTGCTGTCAGAGGATGGCTTCAGAGGTCACTCCCTAAGAAGCACAGGGAAGGGAAGATGGGCTCTGAGCCCACTCCAAGTAGCTGCCACATGCCAGTCTCTGGTCACAAGGCCCACTGTGGAGATGACAGTACTCCTGGCCACCAGTAGTGCAGCATGGCCCTGCTGGAAAGAAGTCTTTAAAAATCAACATGCAGCCAGGGGATGCTGGTAGCATACACTTTTAGTCCCAGCACTTGGGGAGGCAGAGGCAGGCGGATCACTGTGAGTCAGGTCTACAGAATGAGTTCCAGGACAGCCAAGGCAACACAGAGAAACCTTGTCTCAAAAAACTTTAAAACAACAATAATAAACCCCCCCCCCCAGTAGGCATGGGCTCTTCTAGCTATTTCCTTCCTCTCCTATTTATCGGCTTTTTTAGGGATAAAAGAGGAGCCCTAATGTCAAGAGGCTAAGGTGTGGAGGGAGGCGCCTTGGCCCCTAGCATGGCCTCCCTGTCTGTGCAGAGCGGAGAAGGACCATTGCACTTGTAATTCCCAGGACACTGGGACTGACAAGGCTAGTCAGCCACATTTAAAGCTTGCCATCCAGGGAGCACCTAAGGCACCAGTGTGGAAAGACTGTTCTAGGAACACATGACTTAGCACTGGCTACACAGGCCTGCCTTCTGTTATTGTTTCATGTGTTTGTTGGGGGGGGGGGTTGGGGAAACCTTACAGTGCCACACAGACACAGCAGCTGCAGCCATACTAGGCAGGGAAGCGCCTCAGTCCTCAGAAACCAAGATGTGTACTTGATGGCCAGGGCATGGGTCTTAGGGAAGGTTCAGGTAAATGCAGCGGTTAGGTCCTGTCAGGTTTGGACACACCCTGGGGTGATACATCAGCCTTTCACAGACAACTGGGCCTAGCCCTGCTCTCCTTACATGTCAGCTCTGCGCATTATGACTCCCTCTCAGGGTCTCACTGCTTCATAGACAATTCAAGGCACATGTGACGACACCCTTTCATCCTAGGCCTCTGGAGTTGTGGCGTGGACAGGCTGGCCAAGACCACTTTCCTAGGTGGAGTCCCTAGGAACTATGCATGGTAGACCATGGCTCCCCAGCAAACAGTGGTTAGAACTGACTCAGTTTACATCGTTGCAGAGAAAAGGGACTGTTGCAAGGTGACAGTGTGTGGTGGTGTGTATGAGATGCTGCAGGTGATGGGGGACTGGCTGGGTCTGATTTTGATTTAGCCTTTGGGGCTACAGAGACTGACAGGAGACCCACCTGGTGTCCTGCCTCTAGAATGTATGTTCTTCCCCTGTATTATACTCTGTATTTTCCTAAAATGTTTTCTTAAATGAACTAAGATATCCAAAATTCCTTGCATCAGATACTTCAGAGTGTTCCTTGCTAGCTTCTGCCTATATAGAAGCCACTCGAGGCAGGCAATTCCAGGACCATCTTCCTTGCACCTCCCCTCCCCCTCTGGAGGTCTGGGGAACTGATCACAGGAGCCTGAGTGTAACTCACAGCTTCCCTCCACCCCTCAGCCGAGTTCCAAGGACCACAGTGGGCTGGAGGCCCTGGCTATTTGCAGGAGATAAACTATCAACTTTGTGACTGTGACAGTTTGGGCATCTGGCATCTCAGGGCCTGAAAATCCCAGCAGTTTGGCATTTGGCAAGCCAGAAGTAATCGAGAAAATCCTGGAGATTGGGCATCTGTGGCCAGCTTACCAGCTACACAAACAGATCACTGTGGTGAATTTACTTGGTTGACTGTACAGTCCTCACGGCAGGCCGCCAAATCCATTCTTGAAAGGAGAAAGCAAGCAGAGCTGAGCTAGCTGGTCCCTCACTGTTGAGTGGCTAAACCAATATGTCTATTGAGCCTGATGGTCAAGACGTGTGATACAGGTAACAATAAACACTTGTTAAGGAGGGCTGCAGGGACCTGCTCATGGGACACTGGAGAGAGTCCTTCCCTGACTGCCCATCACTTCTACTCAACTTCACCCTCCCTGAGGTGAATCTGGGATCAAGAGTGTCTTGGCTATAAACCAGGTGACCCTTACCTGAATCTCAGAGGAGATGGGTCTGCTGAACCTGAGCACTTATGTCATCTATGCCCTCTTTATTAAAAAAGTGATTCCCCCTGCCCTTTTTAAATACACAATGTTATGTTAAAATTATTGTACACATAGGAAAAGATTAATAGGAAAACCAAATATTAGTTTAAATGAGAGTAACTAAATTTTTTATGTGGAAATTGAGCAGCATATGTGACTTTCCTAAGGGCAGTTTCTAGGAGACCAGCAAAGGCAGCATGTGGCACTGCTCAGACTCACAGGCCTCCACTGCACATGGTCTGTTCCATATTCCCATTTTAGGACTTGGCCTAGATGCAGATGACCATCTGCCACAGAGGTCTCTGCTTTCAGAAGGTTCTCAAGCTGAGAATGACAAGGAAATGCAGCTTACATTCCTGTGAAGATGGGACAGGTGAAGGCAGGTGGCACGGGAAGAGACTTGTGTATGTCTGCTCCCCACAGACTCACTGCCCTGAGAAGGTGGCTGTTCCCACAGGAGCCCACTGCCATCTACTGACTGCATGGTAACAACAACACTACACAGGAGGAACCCCGGGGCCACATACAGACCTGAGCGCCAGTCACAGGCCTCTGAACCTGAGCTGCCCTGAGGAAAGGATAAAATGGCACAAGAGTTATCTGGTTGGCTGCTGACAGGCTCTCTGAGATGTGGCAGTGACTGCTAGTGCTATATTCCAAGAGATAAACACAAGGGCATTTAGGAAGCCTAGGCAGGATAAAGCTGCCTTTAGGGCTGGGAAAGGCTTTCTAGGGGAGGTGACAAAGGCTGAGGCCCTATAGACATGCTCTCAGCCATGATCAGCAATGGTCAGGAAACCATAAAGACCAGGCCCACTGCTAGGCAAATGCTCTGTCTCAGAGAAAATGGCCAAAATGCCACAAATTACATACTAAGTGGCCTGCGGTCCAGCCGTAGGGTAAGACGGCAGAACATAGGATAAAGAGGGTTTTGTGAGCATGTGGGAGATAAAAGGTGACCAGGGAAAGCCAACATGAGTTCCTTAAGAAGAGCCGATAAAGCTGGCCCCTTCCCTGGAAAGGGTCCATAGATTGGCTGACCACAGGACCACCAGCCACTTGTTCAGCATTTGTGGATTGAGTCCCGGGTCTAATAAATTCTTCCATGATGTCAACTTGTGAGCCCTTCAGTCCAATGGCTACCTCTCTTAAGCAGCCTTGGGGGCTACCAACAGCAACACTGGGGAAGGGTGGCTCTTCCCTGACTCTTGAGGCCAGAAGGGTGCTTACCTCTGCACAGTGAGACTTCCAGGACTCTGCTAGCATAGGATTCTGTCTGTCTGTCTCTGTCTGTCTCTGTCTCTCTCTGTGTTCTCCCTCCTCCTCTTCCTCCTTCTCCTCCTCTAGTGTTGGTGGTTGAAACTAGGGACCAAATAACTCCAGGCAAGGGCTCTACCACTGAGGTCTACCCCAAGCCCCACCCTTTTCCTAAGCAAGCTCACCTCTCTCCTCAGCCTGATACTAACACTGGACATTTCAGTAGAGTGGTATTATTTATTTTGAGGTCCAGCAGGCAGGATGGGGCCCTTGCAAGCCCTTCATGGCCCCTAAGAGCTCTTGGGAGGCCTGGATCTGAATCAGACGCATTGTGCGTGCTTCCCTCACACATCCAATATAATTTTTACTATAACAATTTTGATAGAGTTTGAGTAATTCTGCTTTTGAAATTATTTGGCCAGCAATAACTCAATTAATTTATGGTTGGCTCTGATTTCTCAGCAAACATCAGGCGTGCTCAGGAATTCTTGAGAAAATCTAACCTACAAATTGTTTCTCAGAGTAATAACATCTCTTCTGGAGGCGGAAGTTAACAACCAATGAATCCAACAGGACGATTGGTACACTCTGTAGAATTTAATCATAGGCTAGTAAATTTTTATTTTTAGTTTTCTTCTCACATCTGAGTACTGGGTAAGAAATTTTTTATGTTTCAAACATTTTAATAAACTCTTCAAAGCTCCCTGCCCTAGGCCCTTGGTGTGGAGGACACAGCGAGTTCACCAGCACTCCCACCCCCACTGCAAGGGAGAAGCAGCCTGCACATGCCAACAGCTCTGGCACGCTGCAGACTATTCCCGTCTTTAGGCCACTGTTTGTTCTCTGCTTCACCGAGAAGTAGCCCCTGACATGGGCAGCAATTGATATGGACAACGATCGACACGGACAGTGATGGACATGGACAATGATTTTGCCAAACTTCTTAAAAAATGAGACTCAAGCATTATCAGACAAATTGTTCCTCCCACTAGGGTCTGCTTCAGACATGTTCAGGACATCCAGGGGCCTGCCACTGGCCAGGGTGGCATTAAATGGGTAAATTTGAGTAGGACATTCCAGATGCAATTTTAGTATCCAATTTTGATATCTAGTCATTTCTGTTGGAGATGGACCATCAATGAGAACTGAAGTCACACAGGATACCACTAGGACATAAGGAAGGCACCTCAGTTGAACCCTAGGGTGACATTTAGGACCACAGCACTCTCAAGAACACTCCCAGGGACCACAGGCCCCAGGTTCCTCTCTTCAGCCTAAGGCCCCAGACTGCTGGCCAGCTCTGCTTCTTACCACATCCTTTGGGTGTGTTGGTGTGGGCACTGCACTCTGCCTGATAAGAACCACTCCTCCAGCTGCAGGGACTGGGTCAATCCAGCTGAGGCTGGTCATCCTCAGATTACAGAGAGGACACAGAAGATAATGGTACATTTGAGTCTGACCTGGCTGCCAGCCTCAACTTGCCTTTACCAGGAAGGCAAGCAATGAAGTACTCCCCATTTTTCACGGTGGCGGTGTGCCTCGTACCTATGCTGTTTCCATCAGAAATGCCAGAGAGGAGATCAGGGCTTGGACCACCACCTCAATCAACCCCAGGTGATTTGCTGAGAAATCAGAGCCAATCATAAATTAATTGAGTTACTCTTAGCCAAATAATTTCAAATTTCCCAGGGCTGATCCCAGGGTAACAAGGCCTGCGGCCGACATGTCCCACGTGGCCAGCATCCCTCCCTCCCCATCCTTGGCCTCAATCGTGTGCCTTTCCTGCACCCCGTCCCTCTCTAGGGAACCACACAGAACTGCTCTGCATGGCAGCCGCGCTGCTCTTCATGTGGAACATTCTGACTGTGGTGTAAATATGGTCTTTATAAAGGTGAGCCTAGGTGCCGCCGAGTTAGTGTTGGCCTGGTGCTACGGGCAGAGCTACCTC
This sequence comes from Acomys minous, assembly GCF_964271855.1. Classification (NCBI taxonomy): domain Eukaryota; kingdom Metazoa; phylum Chordata; class Mammalia; order Rodentia; family Muridae; genus Acomys; species Acomys minous. The sequence goes on from NC_140491.1 coordinate 70,977,778, forward strand.
TCAGAAGGGGAGCCAAGGCAAACAGCACCCAGCACTTGCTCTGCGCCAGGAGATGCTTCGCTCACTGCACTTTGAACATTCAGCTGCAGTCAACAAAGAAGATTCTCATTTTCGACTCCAGTGCAGCTTAGTGGCTTTTACTAATTCTGACTTTTAAAATGTACCTAGTAGAAAATACCTATTAACAAGCACACACAGACACATGTATGTGCACGCGTGCGTGTGTACACACACACACACACGTTTAGTTTAAGAAACTCAAGAGCAAACAGCATGTGTATCCCAAGGAGGGGGTTGAAACACTTCCCGCATATCAAGCTTGGACCTAAGGGAAGAGTCTTCACCCAGCCCCGGAGCTGAGATTCACAGGATGGCTTGTATTCTTTCCCTGTGTCATAACGATAAAAACTGAGGCAGGAGTCTGCCTAAAGTCACACTGTGAGTAAGAAAAGCGACCAGGATCTGACCCCAATGCTCTGAGCACTACACGAGTAGTCTTTCCCCAACCTCATACCTCTCCCTCCTCGGATTCTTTACCCAAAATTGGATGCTGTACTTGGCCTTCTGTGGCATTACCCAAGTGTGATGATGGCACATTTGTCACTGAGCTGTTTATGTTACAGTACTGACTCTTCATTGCAGTGTCAGCCACTGTGTCATCCCTGGTTACATAGAGGCTTCTCATCACGTGCTGGTGCCACGTCCACTCGGTCTGTTATCTGGACTGGCTTTCATTTGCCACTTATGCTGATAATTTTGCTTCTTACTTACATAACTAAGTAACAGGGATGCGTCTGAGTGTGGAGTTCTGGGGGAGAGCTTCTGAGAGAGCCTCAGCTCTTTAACAACCTGGTGGCCTGCGTGTCGAACAGACTGCAGAAAATGATGCTTCCCCATCATTCAAACCTCTCTACAGTTGCAGAAGGCTGGCCATATCGGCCAGGCCTGCCACATACACACAAAGAAAAACTTCAGAATCATAAGACACCAAAATAGTTGCAAAATAGGCAAAAGACAGTTAGTAATGTAGGAAAAACTAAAACAAGACCCAAATTACCAACAAAGACAAAACTAAAAGGGTTTAACCATCTGGCACATCTGGTCACCAGGATGCTGAGGCCAGAGCCAGGCCTCTATCAGGGCCAGTCTGGCTGGGGAGACAGAAAGGTGCATTTGAGTGTACACTCTCCCACCCAGACCATCTGGAGCCTCAGACCACCCTGCTGCCAGGAGTCATTTAGCCTTAGGGTGGTCTCACCTGTAAAATGGGGAGACTACAACCATCTCTCAGGCACACGGGAAGAGTCAGCAATGTAAATACACAGGCAGGCCTACAACAGACTGGGCCACAGCAAACGCTCTGGCAGGCTGCAGCGCTGGGCTGTTACTACTGCTGCTGTGGTCAGGCCTTTCTTAGGCAAGGGCCTCAAGGACCCACTTACCTTCTGAAACATTTTCAAAAGCTATAAAAGCCCATGTTTTCCTTTCAGTAAATTATTTATTGCATGTATGTGTGTAATATTTGTATTTGTATGTATGTGTGTATGTGTGTGTGCCTCTATGTGTGATACTTGCACATATTTGTATGTGTGGGCACCACGGCATGCACGTGGTAGTCAGATGACATCCTTGGATACTGGATCTTGCCTAACACTCTGCCTGAGACAGGGTCTCTCCTGCCTGTCACTGTGTGTGTCAGGCTGGCTGGTCCATAAGCTTGAGGGGCTTTTCCTGTCTCTGTCGCCATCTGGCCACAGGAGCACTGAGATCACAGAGGTATACTACCACACTGCTTTACACAGGAACCAGGGGCTGAATCAGGTCCTTGTGTGCATGAAAAGCTCTTTACCTCCTGAGCCATCTCCCAGGCCTTTCTATAAAGTCTTACCACTTAAAGAGATTTTACTGCTAAAGACCTCAAATCATTCTAAAATACTGGTCTTCCAAAAAAAAAAAAAATTAAAAATTTAAAGCCAGTTTTTAAGAATGCAGAGGCAAGGCTGGACCGTGGAAGGCACCACAGATTGGTAGCTTGGAGACCAACCTGTCACACTTCCAGTGGCCTCCAAAGCCTACCTACATGACACCCCCTTCAAGAGCAGCCTCTGTATCCGGCTGTCCCCCCCAGGCGCTGGGTGGCTGTGCAGGAGAGGTCTGGCTGCTGGCTTTTGGTGGGTGTTACTTTGTAGTCTCCCTTCCCTTCCGTCTTCTATCCCAGTACTCTCATTAACGTGGCTCCCTGTCCTGCTGACCCGGTGGAAAGCTGGGAGGCCTCCCACGCCACCAGCGCTCCGCTCCAGCTGTCAGGGACAGAGTCTCATTCTCTGTCTCAGTCCCTGGGGCTTGGGCCAAATATAACGAAAACCTTTTTCTCTTTCTGAATGTTCCTTCTGAAGGTCTGGCCTCCCCTTCCCCAGGACGGAAACTGGGGGTGAGCAAAAGCAGGAAGTGGCATCAGGGAATAAAGGGGGAAGGGAGGGAAGGAGGGAGCGAGGAAGGAAAGAGGGAAGAAGGAAGGAAGGAAGGAGTGAAGGAACTACATGTGTGCCATACATTTTGCCCAGGATGGGTACTTGGGGACCTGCTTGTCCTGTGTGCAGAGAAAAGCTAAGGGTGTAAGAAGCCCCCTGAGAATAAGGAAAGGAATGCACTGACAGTCAGCATCCAACTGAGCTTGCACAGGAGAGTGACAAAGGAGCAGAGGGTTCCTGTTCCCATCAGGTGCTCAGTGGGGTGCTCCACACTGCTTGCAAGGCCCAGAAAGTTACCCAAGTCCAAGCTTTAGTCATCACAGTAGACTAGAGCCAGCCTTCGGGGAGCTGCAAAGCTGGGGCTGTGCAGGAAAAACTGAGTGAACCTACCACTGAGGGCTACCTCCCCACCATGGAGGGAGAAAGACAGGATTGCCAGAATTATAGCTAAGAATGCTCATGAAGCCTGGCCACCAGAGATGGCCTACACTGCCCTGAGTTCTCAAGGCCCAGGCCAGCCCTTAAGGGGGCTGGGACTCAATTAATAGCTACCTTTAAAAAGATGATGATGATGATGGTTGTTGTTGTTATTATTATTATTATTATTATTATTATTATTATTATTATTATTATTATTATGTGTACAGTGCTCTGTCTGCATGTACACCTGCAGGCCAGAAGAGAGAGTCAGATCACATTATAGATGGCTGTGAGCCACTATGTGGTTGCTGGGAATTGAACTCAGGACCTCTGGAAGAGCAGTCAGTGCTCTTAACCTCTGAGCCATCTCTCCAGCCGTAATAGCTACCTTTATTGCTGATTTTATTTTTGTTTTCTGAGACAGGATCTTATTACCTAAGCTAGCTAGAGCCTAATTTGTGGCAGAGGCTGACCTTAAACTTCTGATCCTCCTACCACCACCTCCCAGGTGCTAAGATGACACGTGTGTACCACTACACAGGTGTGTACCAGTGACCAAATAGTTGTGAAATGAACATAAAAAATAGTAAGCAAATCAGGCGTCCTAGCACATTTCTCTTAACCGTTCTCAGTCATGAGGGTATTTTAAAAAGTATGCAGCAATGTGTGACAATTATCTAAACTATGCAGCCTACTAGGCAGGCCTTGAGACTCTCCAGAAGTTTCCTCTGAGCACTGAGGAAGACCCAGCTTCACTGGACCTTGATGACTCAAGCCTGCACCTTCTTGTAGTGTGAATAATGTCCTAACAGAAGAAATCACTGGAGGAGAGAGAGAGCATGGCCAGGGGCTGAAAGACACGTGGCAGCTATCCAGGCCCCTAGACCTTTTGGTGTCACCTGGTGAGGAGAGCCAAGGACTGAATCGGCAAAGCGTAGCATGGAGCCCACACAGCACTGATGAGTGTGGCCATGCACGGTAGGCCCACATCTCACTGCACCAGTGGAAATGACTCTTTTTAAAAACACTCAAAGATTATCCACCCAAATGACCTGTGATCCTAACAGCTCTGAAGGAAAAAAATGTGTCTCCTGTCTACAAACAAGAGAGATCAAGGGCCAGGAGAAGAGCATAACCTTTCTCATGGGTCACTGAGGGAGGGAGGGCAAAGTGGGGCTTGCAGTCCAGGCCTCCTGACTCCTGGCCTCGGCACTTGCTTTTATAGCACATGACTTCTCAAACTTAGGAAACAAAGATCTACCCCTGCAAACAGTGTCTCTTACCTCTGTTGGAGGTTATGCCTGTCTGGAGTACAGCGAGGGTGCAGCCTGGCAGCAGGCAGTTGTAACATACACATATTCTGTCTACAGGCCCATGGAGAGATTGCCTGCAGGCCCTGGAAGATGGCCACAGCACCAGTTCCATCTACCTGGTAAAGCCTGAGAACACCAACCGCCTCATGCAGGTGTGGTGCGACCAGAGACATGACCCTGGGGGTTGGACTGTCATCCAGAGACGTTTGGATGGCTCCGTCAACTTCTTCAGGAACTGGGAGACCTATAAGGTGAGACCAGAGGGCCTGGATGCATTGCCTGCAAGGTGACTGGTCCACCCCCAGTTTAGAAGGACAAGGACAGGACCATTTCTGCAAAGCCATCCTAGTGGTAAGGCCAGGCCCCTTCTTGTCTGCTGTTCAGGAGAGGAAAGACTAGAGAGATAGCATCTCCCAGCCGGGGCCTCCAACAAGATGGATCTGCTCTTAACAGCCACAAGGGGCAGGTCCCAAGGCTCCAGGTCCTGGGAAGCTCCTTAAAAGCCTCGAGTAGGAAACAGTGACAAAAATTGGGCCCTAACTGCGAGATCCATTCTCTGGGTTTCCCAGTTCCCAGGATACTAAAGGCTGCTTCTTGTAAGTCAAGTGCAAGGGATCTGCCATACCTCTCACCCTGCTCTGGACCAAGAGGGGACTCTAAGGATGGCATGAGCAGCTCAGGTTGGGGACACCTGTCCTGTGTCAGGTACTGCTGCAGCAGCTCCTGTGTATGCCCTTGAGGAAGTTATCACTACAAAGTCACCTTACAGGCTTACAGCCGCAGCATGGTAAAGCAACAACTGCAGGTGAGGGTTCAAGGCTTAAAGCTGCACCTCCCATCAGCCCCTGCATGTAGTCCTGCAGCAGCTCCTCCCATCTCCTCCATCCTGGCTCGCCCTGGGCAGCCTGTATCTCCTGCTTGTCCCTCCCCCAAAGCCTAGCCTTGAGGGCGCCCTTGCTTGCACTCCTCCACTCTCTCGTGGAGGTGGTACAACGCAGCAAGTGCTCACCCACCCCAGGGAGACTGATGGTACCTGGCTCTGAGAAGCACACATAAGACTCTGGGGGCCACTGCTCAGCTGATGCCCAAAAGCACATATCAAATGAGTAACAAAACTACTGGGTTTCAAACCTAGAAGGGCCCAGGTGAATGTCGCATGCCTATCACAACTCTCAGCTGTCTATGCTAGAGCTTAAATACAACCCACACACACAACCCATCTCCAGAGAAGGCAACTGAGGCGGGAGGCAATGGCTCTCGTATAAGCAATGCTGGCTGCACCTTCTGGGTGCCAGGCTCTCAAACGACCACATCTACCTGACTTTGAAAAGTTATAGCATCCGTAGGTTAGGACAAGAAACAGGCCCACATGATGGAAGGAAAACGTGTTCTTCAGATGTGTGTATGGCTCATGATTGAGGGTGAAAGGTTCAGTGGCTCACCCAGTCACAGAGCCTGATACACGGGCAGCAGGGACAGGAGTCTGACTAGTGCTGGGACACTGACTCCTCACTCACGCTCTCCTGGGTCTTCCCCAGCAAGGGTTTGGGAACATCGATGGTGAATACTGGCTGGGCCTGGAGAATATCTACTGGCTGACGAACCAAGGCAACTACAAACTGCTCGTAACCATGGAGGACTGGTCTGGCCGAAAGGTCTTTGCAGAATATGCTAGCTTCCGACTGGAGCCAGAGAGCGAGTACTATAAGCTGCGGCTGGGGCGCTATCACGGCAACGCGGGCGACTCCTTTACCTGGCACAACGGCAAACAGTTCACCACCTTGGACAGGGACCATGATGTCTACACAGGTAAGAAAAGCAGAACTAAACCTAAGTGTTGACCGGGAATCCATCAGCACTAGGGCCCCTGACTCCAGGACTGGAGCAAGAAGATGCCACGGTGACAGACAGCTGTCCCTTCCTTCTGCCCACTGCCCTCAGACTGCAAGTGGCACTTACAAAAAGGGACATAGAGGTGCCCAGATCTCGCAGGTGAGGGCTGCCCTGGGCTACACTCATCACAAGCTTCTCAGTGCTGTCTGAAAACACTGTTCGCAGCCCCTGAGGCTGGGTCACACACTCCACACTGCAGTGCTGGCCTCATCCTCTCGTCATGCACCCTCAGCATGCTGAATCTGGAAGTTAGGATGCAGCACACAGCAAGGTGAGGAGTATTCTCAGGGACTCTCCTACTGGCTACCTGTAATGCGAATGCAGTACTGTAAGAAAGCCACTAAGAGGAAACCAGCTGGTGGAGACGCCATTTGCCCCTGGTTACATCCTCAAACCCAAGTCTTGATTAAACAAGAAACAAAGGAGAATACAGAGAAGTCCAAGATGCACAGGTCTAGCTTTGCTCTAAGTATAGACACCCCACAACCATGTTCTCCACCCAGGAACGTTTCATGAGGCCCAGAGGCCCTGTAGGTCGGCTAGTCAGCAAGGCCCAGGGCTCCGGAGGCTGATACTACCTCTGGACTGAGTCTTTGTCTGCTTCCCAGACAGGCCTAGCCCATCCTGCCTAGCTTCCCAACTAAGCCTGGCCTGAGAGTGGACTTGTCCCTTTGAGGACTGAGCTCTGGGGGCTGTCTCAAGCAGGGACTGCACTTCAAACAATCTCTGATTCCTATATACTAAGTCAGGGACAATCGTCCCCAAGGCAGCCACACTCTAGTGCGCAGTTCTCACAACTTCAGGGGCCAGATGGGACAGGACCTGCCTGTCCTCATACCACAGGGACACAGCTGGCCATTCTGGTACTGAACTAAGTCCACTGGAAGGGCCCAGGGACTCAACCATTGTTCTGTAGTGGGGACTCTCTGAGTCAAATTACAATGGCTTTCAGAAAAGGCAGAAGAGTGGCCTTTGTCGGCCTGACACTGGGACATGGGGCTACACCATGCCCTTAGGAGTAAGGCAACAAACAGTCAGATGGGGCCAGGGGTATAGGGCTAGGGCTAGGGCCAGGGTATAGAGAGGGAGGCTGCTGGGGACTATTCCTGTTTGCCCAATGTAGCACAGCCACTTGGTCCTGATGGTATCTGGACAGGGCACAGCAGAAGCCCCAAGAAAAACTCTGGGAAATACGGGCTGGCTGGGGCTGGCTAAGGCCCACAGCTTCAGCCTCCAGCTGCCTGTGGCCTCCTCACTCCTCCTCCCATGACCTCTGCTGGAGGCAGCCCCTCCCTGAGGAAGGGGTCCCCTCTTAGGACCAGACCCCAACCAAGCTCTTCTGTCCTCCCTCTGTGGGACGCCTTGCCCCTGCATGCCTGCTTGCACCTTGCCCACACTTATTATTGAACTGCTTGTCCTTGGCACCAAAATGCAATGCGATGTGACAATGCCAAGGGTTGCATGGAAATATCCCTCTTTTATGAAATAGCACAAAAAGTTATTTGGATGGAATTCAGCTGGAGAGGCCAAGAGGGGCATTTCATCTGAAACAGTTCCTCGTCTCTCTGAAAGACTCTTAACCAACCCTTTCAACTCTCAAAAATTGTCAGAGACCTGCTTTCCCTTTCCACAGGCCACGGCAGGCCACTTCCATTTCCTCCAGGGCCATCTCTGAGTGGAACCCAGGCCAAGGGCTATACATGGCCCTCATTTGTTCTTGCGACAGTCCTATGTGGTGGGCATTATTTTTGTTCTTTTACTGACAAAAACACAATGGCTGGCAAGCAGCAAAGGCAGGCGTCCTACTAAGGGTCCTGTAAAAGACCCCAAGCACACACACTGTAGATGCGGCAACCTCCTAAACACTCCTCACTCCCTTCTCTCCTACAGGAAACTGTGCCCACTATCAGAAGGGAGGATGGTGGTACAATGCCTGTGCTCACTCCAACCTCAATGGGGTGTGGTACCGTGGAGGCCATTACCGGAGCCGATACCAAGACGGGGTCTACTGGGCCGAGTTCCGAGGAGGATCTTACTCACTCAAGAAAGTGGTGATGATGATTCGGCCCAATCCCAACACCTTCCACTAAGCCTCCCTGCCTGGCCACTCAAGGCCATCGCCAGAAGCTGTCCCAGCTGTGCGACCTCAGGCTGGGAGGCTGGGGTGCCGGACTCAGCTCTTCAAAGTCACTCTGTCAGGTGATGGAAAGGAACAGTGTTCTCTGTCCCTCCTGCTTTCTTTCACACCAGACAGCCCCTCACGTCCCAGGACAGGGCAGAACTGCAGATTCTTCCAATCAGTTAAGTCCCTCCAATAGAAACACAACTGCCAACACCAGCAGACACGACAGGCATGCATACGAGCCACCACATGTGTGCTTAGACACATATCACACGTGGGATGTCTAGATATACATATGGGTCTCCACATACACAGAATGTCTCTATACTCAATTCTCAGAGGCTTATGCCAGCGCCACAACTTTACGCTTAGGAGAACGCTTTTCTCCTTGTCTAAGGACAGAACAAGCCACGTAGCCCTGATTTTGGGTTCTTCCCAGAATGAATGCAAGCTCACCTCCCACATAGGGGTTCCCGGCCTTCTCTCTTTGGAACCCCTTTGAGCACCTGATCGACTGTTAGCTTTTCCCCTTCTCGGGACAGCTCAGCATCCCTCCGTCTAGTCGTCCCCTCAGGCTGCACCTTCTGTGCCTTAGTCTGTGGCTGCTCACTGGAGGCCCAGGGTCCTCTTCTCCCTTCTTCCTGGCCTCTCCTCTTCTGTCACACAGACCTTTATTTCTGGCACAATTAATTGGCCTCTGGGGAGGAAATGGTCTGGGCTCAGGTTCCGGCCAGGAAAGGGAAAGCCAGGCCAAAAGCCACAGTGGCGGCCATATAGACCCGTATTCACTTTTGCACCTTACATTCATACTTTAGCCTCCACAGAATTTTAACCTCCACACAAACAGTACCCTGCCTTGCAAGAGACACTCCATTGGAAAGAAGTCACTGCCAACATGTGGGGACCCCCAGACAGCTGCAGATTTGAGGTCCTGTACTCATGGGGAACAATCTGTACCCCGTTTCCATGTTACACACTGCCCCAGAAGATGAAGCCACACAAAGAAAAACTGACTACTTTGCATGCCTTGCAGTGCCCTTGGGGCTGCTGGTGAGCACAGCATGGTGGCCTCCCGAGTCCTGCTGGGCTTACAGTTACCAGATGACTGCCATGCCAGGGGCAGCAGATAAGTCAAGAAAGTGAGATCCTTCCAGTGGGCACATGTGCCAGGTGTGTGAAGTGTGGGGCATTTGGTACTGTCCACATCTGGTTCATGCCTATTACCTCAGCATTTCTCCCAGTGTACCATGTAGCATGTTCCATGTATATATAAAAGGGAGGTTTGTTGTTGTTGTTTTTTAAAATATATTCCCAGACTATCCTTGTAATGACACAAATTTGCAATAAAAGCCATCAGTGCTGCATCGATGCCCCCGCACTGTGTGTTGCTATTCTAGAACACGCTCCTGGGGTGTCTGTTAGTAAGAGCAAGAGACACAACATCTAGCACACACAGGCCATCAAGACCACACCCCTCCTGCCTGCCCCACCAGGAGTCCCATGCCCAGGGACCTCTGGCCAGCATAGCTCTCTGCAGCCAAGCTTCTATTTCTAGATAAGTCTCAGATGTCAAGGAGCTCCTCATAGGACAGACAGTTAACAGCAGAGGCTTCTGGGAGCTGTTCCTGTGTATTCAACTGTGGCTCAGGCCTTCCGTTTCCCAGCCTTCCCATAGCCAAGCTGGTCTACTGTCCCAGGCCAAGCTGTCTCGAAGACTAGTGCAGGCGCCATATCCCCCCACACTGCTGCCACAGGCTCCCACGCTGCCTGCCAGAGATGTCTCCTTGTAAAACAGACTAGAGAGGGCAAGTCTAGGCATGGTGGGAACTTCTAACACCATAAAGAAACAAGGGCAAATGACCACGACTGCTATTGAACAAAAGCCACCTCTGTGCTATATGCTACTATGCATGTCGATTGCAAATACAGAGTTAATATTCATGCCACACCCACACTCAGAGGCAGAAGTATAAGCACTACGGCAGAAAACTTGGTAAAGTTTATGACCAACCTGGATATCCCAAGTGGCCAATGGATTAAAAAATGTCAACCCAGTAAGAACAGGGTGGTGCCCTAAATGAAGGATAAAACATCACATGCTACCTCTTGGGTTTACAAAGATGGAAAAAAATGCAAGTTGATAAGACACAGAGAAATAGCTACTCCTGGTCTATGGACAGAAATAAAAAATGACTCAAGTACAATGGCATACTACACTCTTGGCCCCAGCAGTCCTTATCAGCCTGGGAATGCTTCTACAAGTTATGCTGGGGTAGGAGTCTGCAGTTTCCCGAAAGCTACAGTGGGCTTAGACATAGACTCACACACTAGAAAAGGAGGGGTCAGCATCCCCACCTTATAGAAGAGCAAGAACTGTTCCAACAGAGACCACCCAGAGGGTACGGGGACAGGCAGGCACTGAGCATGCGTTCTTAACTTGTCCCCACCTCCCATAGTTGTTGGGGTGACTGTGGAAGCTGGACACTGCCCCAGAAAAATGTCCCAACCTTGATGCAGATGCCAGCCACACCTCCCACACATATGGAGTGGGGTTGGGGTGACAGGGCTGAGGAAAACAAGGTTCAGTGCTCCTGATCCCTGATCTTGGGGCCAAAGCCCTAAAAAGAGAGTTCTGGTCTGGAAGGCCAGGCTGAGCAATGTGAAGCAGCCATCTCCCCACAGCATTTGGGATCTAAATGAAACAGGCCATGGCTCGAACTATTCCTCCCAAACCTCATGCCAGCTTTCACATCTGAGTTTGTATGTATACACATGTATGCACACATGATGTTGTAGTGTGTGTGTGTGTGTGTGTGTGTGTGTGTGTGTGTGTGTGTGTGTGTGTATTATGTATGAAAAGGCCAGGGGAGGACATCAAGTGTCTTCCTCTCTCTGAAGTACACTGCTTTGTTAGATTAAGTGGTGGCCAGTGAGCTCCTGGGAGCTATATGTCTCCAACCCTCAGCACTGGGGTTTTAGGCCCTTTTAGCCATGCTTAGCTTTTTTTTTTCTCCTTGGTTTTTCAAGACAGGGTTTCTCTGTGTAGCCTTTGCTGTCCTAGACTCACTTTGTAGGCCAGGCCTTGAATTCACAGCGATCTGCCTGCCTCTGCCTCCCAAGTGCTGGGATTAAAGGTGTACGTCACCACATCCAGCTCAGCTTCTTAAAAATATATATTTATTTATTATTTATACAGTATTCTGCCCATATGTGTGCTTGCATGTCAGAAGAGAGTACCAGGTCTCATTATAGATGGTTGTGCGTCACCATGTGGTTGCTGGGAATTGAACTCAGGACCTCTGGAAGAGCAGCCAGTGCTCTTAACCTCTGAGCCACCTCTCTGGGCCCCCATGCTTAGCTTTTAAGTGAGTACTTGGGGTCTGAATGCAGGCCCTCTTGCTTTCACAGCAACTGCTCTTACTCACTGAGTAATCTCCCTACCCCCAAGCCAAGCCTTTCTCAAACCACATGATGGATATGTGAAAAGCCAAGGAGTGAGGCTTGTCGAGATGCACAGCCTGTTCTCCCAAGAGAACCAGGGAGGGGAGGTCGGCTCTCCAGCAGCAGGTTGGAGGCCGGGGGTGGGGCTGTGCTCATGAGCCTGAATGCGAGTGTGCACACACAGTTAGGCAGCGTCCTGGGCTCTGACCAGCCAGAGACTAACACTCCTCACCAGGTGGGGCCTCTGCAGACCCACAATTACAGGAGTTCTAACACTGCAGAGTTCTCTGCCTTGGTGGGTTTACCTATCTGCAGATATGGATAAGAAACAAGACCATCTACAGTCCTCCTTCCTGTCCCTCAGTGTCAGTTTCAGTTGCTGAATGGCACGGAGAAGCCCCTCCCCCAAAGGCTGCTGCTTTGAGCAAGACTGAAAACAACCTTTAGGCTTTCTGGATGCAATGATGGTGTGACTGCACAAGCCCTCTGGGTGCCCCCTGATCTCCCATCCCTGACCTGTCCCTGTCTTATTACATAAGAGAATCCAGAGGAGGCAAAGGGCTGTTATATGTGCAAAAACGTGCCCAACTGTGGCAGTTTCATCTCAAAGTCCAGAAACTAAAGACAAAGTAACCACTACCTAGGACCACCCATTCCAGAGCAAGTGTGAGACCACTCTGCAAGGAGACATCTGGAAACGGACTCTGCAGCAACACCCAATGTCCTCGTAGGATCTGTGTATTCAGTGAAGGGAAAAGACCCCAGAGGAAGGAGCGTCTCCAGCACTGCAGGGGGGGGGGGGGTGAGGTGGCAGCTGCTGTGAAAGCCAGGACCTGCAAGCAACAGGAACTATTAGGATGAACAAGGGGTACCACTCTTAGACTGGACTCCAAGTGTAAGGGCCCAGGCACCAAAGCAGGGAGGAGGGGAGCACAGGGCCAGAAGTGTAGCCTGGTGGGGCAGGAGCAAGGCAGAACCCTAGGTCATAGTGGAGAAGCAGCATTCCACCTTCAAGGAGAGGGGTTGGAGGTACACAGAGAAAAGGGAAATACCACAGTTGGGATGGGGGTGGGGGTGGGGTGACCCAAGCCAAGCTCTGGATGAAAACCAGGCCACCACACAAGACACCTCCCCACCCACATGCCAAGGGCCAGAGCACACTGTGGGCTGGTGAGGGGCAGCTGGATTAGCCAAACCCAGCAAAGAAACCCACCTTGTGTCTTGCCAGGCTTTAGGTGTTCAGACCTGATCTCCACTTAGAACCGTCTGGAATGAGAGCACTGTTAAAAGGACTGGGTTTGTCGTTGGGGAGACTAAGGGGCCTGCCTAGTTCTCACCTTCATCTGGTGGGGGAGTGAGTAGGAAAAACAAAAGCAAAATAAAATCTCCACAGAGAGGCATGAAAGGTACGCTGAGGAAAAATGAGGTTGGTTTTCTTCTTACACCTGGCTGAGGCCAGCACATTTAATAGGTGGGTTATGTAAGGACGGGAGGTATCTCTTAAGGGCCAGGAACCAGAAGCTGCCTGGAAAGTCTTCCAGAAGCAAGGGGCAGCCTTCTCTGCTCCACTTCTCTCCCCTTCCTGTGGGCGTCTTTCTGGGTTTCTTATTGGGCATCCATGTGCAGTCTACTCTCACTACCTGGCTGGGAGCATAGCGCCAGGCAACAGGTGTCCTGGCTCCATCGCAGCACTAACGCCTGGACAGAGGAAGCGAGCACAGGGGGGTGGAATGAATGCAGATGCCAGGGAGACCCAAGCGACAGGCAGGGCGTCCATCAATAAAAATTTAGACACTCTCCAGCTGTTACTCGTCCCTACTCCCTCCAGGATACCCGATAAATGGATGCTATGGTGCCCCTCATCAGATGGGGTCCTGGTCCCCAGACCCTCCTCAGCTGACCCTCATTCTCTCCTGAAAACAGTACCCAACCATTCCAGGTCTAGCTGAGTCACTGACATGGCACCTAGCAGTGTCCTAAGGGCCACAACCTGCTCTTCACAGGTTCACTGATTCCCAATCTGTGGATGCGAAAAGGAAGAAGGTCTCCACTTCTGGGGTCTTCCTTGCCATCTTCTGTTTCGGCAGAGGCTGACGCCATCTGCTGTCTACTGCGTACCCTCCATGTGAATGCCTCTAGTGTTTCCAACTGGAGGAAGCGGACGCTGTAACCACCGTCTCTTCAACACAGAAATCTGAGGCTCAGGGATGTTTGTGATGTGTAGCCTAAGACACTCCGAACTTGAATACACAAGTCAGTCTGATTCCCGGGCCTCAACAGCACATAGCCCTACAGCCAAGGAGGAAGGGCCCCAAGCAGCTCCTATTCCTCCCACCACCAATGTGCATGAGAACATACTGATCAGGTATCAGGAAGACATCTGTGCGCTCTACCTTAGCATAGTGGGCACAGAGTAGCAAGGGGCAGTGATGGAAGAGACTTCACTGTTTCTTGGGCCTCACAACACTGCCAGGATGAAAGCCATTGGACCCTGCCTCTTTTTTTCCCAGCACAATCAAGAGCCAGTTGTCCTACAGCTTACAGACTCAGCAGTCCTGACCTTGGCATTATTTACAGCCGGCCTAGTCTTCAGTGTGAGCTAGTAACTGGGTCCATCTACCTGTAGAACGTCTCCCTGCAAGCTAGCTTTGGGGAGGGGCTGGGCATTGCCCCGTTAACTTCATAGTCTCACACAGTGGCAGCTCATTTTTGTTCCAATATAGACGGCGCCACTAAGAACCATCAAAGTGAGGTATACAGAGCTATGTAGTGACCAATCACCTTCACCTCCTCAATGTTGCCTCAACACACCCCAAAACTTCTGGTGGCTCATAACTAGACGCCCTTATCTTGTAGTTTCTACGGAGTTGGGATGTAGGCATGTCTGAGGCAGATGCCTCTAGCTTCAGGTTTCTCCTGAGACATCAGTCAAGCAGAATCTGCTTCTTTGCCACAGGGGCTTCTCCATAGGACTGGAGAGCACTTAGGAGCTGGAGTCCTGCAGGATGGGTGACCCCAAAGTAAAGAGAAGAGAAGTGGACAGTCTTTATCTATTGTCTAAGTGTCACTCTATTGTTGACCTTATTCATACCCTACAGCTGCAAAATAAGCTAAAAATAGAGCCTCAGAGCAAGGCGCTGGGGTGACTCAGATCAGCAGCATCAAGCACCTGTCACATGAATTATGTGCCGACTGTTAATGTTACTTTCTCACTGGAGAGCCAAAGCCTAAAGGAGTCAGAGGGATGTGTGCCCCAGTGAGAACCCAGGTCCCTGCTTCCAGAATGCCCTCCAGTGCACAGCATGTTTAAGCCCTTACCTTTATTTTGTGGGCTCAGACAAAACCTGACTGAGAGCAAAGCTAATGGTAGCTAGTCCTCATGTCCCTCCCAGCCTGGCAGGGAGCCAACCTGCCCTGGGGGCTGTGCTCCTAACCTCTGTGTTTTCCTCCCAGTGTTTGTCTCCATGGAGACAGAGGTGGTGAACTAAGGACCTTTAGGCTGGGTGGACCCAGCATGAGCTCAGGTAAACTTGGTGTTCACCTGACCTATGGTTGTGTAAGCCATGGTCAAATTGTGGGGTATTTTCTTTTATAAATTGAGGATAGTTAATGATATACATTGGTCTCTTGAAATGCCCTGAAGAAATTTAATTTTGAAGGTACCAAATCTGGAGACGACACAACTAAAAGTAATTATCTCCCTTCTGGAAAGGAGTGGTTTAAAGCAATATGCAGCTTACCACAAAACAATGGAAAAGTACCTGTGAGATCATGTCTGCTTGAGTCTAGGGTCAGAAGGAAGTACTTTCCTCCCTGCTGGATCCCAGGCGGGCCTGGATGCCTGCCTTGAGGAAGGGGAAACATGTTTAAACAGTCTCCCAGCTGGGGAAGGAGGACAGCCACAGCCGTCAGGCCCCTGCGGGACTGTGGCCGCAGGGACAGAGAGGAGAATGGAGGGCCATGGCATCCCCAAATCTAGCTCAGGCCTTCTCTGTAGCGTTGATACCCCCTTTCCACGCTTAGGACCTGCTGCCCCTGCTGAGGCAGGCGGGAAGGCAGGAGGCGACCAGACAAAGAGAAGAAGGGGGGAGGAGTCAGGGAAATGGTGGCACCAGCAACTGTTGGGCAGGAGCTATGGAACAAATGAGTGTTCCTGGGGGATTCTCCGAAGCACACAGGGTGGGGACCTGAGAGAAGGCTGGGCTCCGGCGTGTGGGAGGAATGTTCCCTGCTGGACACTAAGGAAGAGACTACCCTCAGAGCTGGTCAAGCCGGGGTCAGCTTCATTACCCACAGCTACCTCCAATGTGCTGGGACAGGGTGGCCCCGACTGGGGTAACAGCTACTCAGAGGAATGTCTCTGAGGATAGATAGTGTGCCTCAGCTCTGCAAGCACTGTCTGCCCCCCATGCTCACGCCTTCACCTCTATAAAAGGAAGTGTGGTCAACAGCACACCTGAATTCTCAAGGCCCAGGACCAGGCCGTGGCTCTCCGTGAGGTCAAGGGCTGTGCTCAGTTGCCCTTGGGTCTCTCTAAGGCTCTGCTGTCAGATGAGCAGTCTGTAAAGCCCCATCCCCCACCCCACGCCCAGGACTCTGAACAGCGGTGATTCATCACACACTTATACATGCGCCCTGGCAGGTCTTCTCTCCTCCAGCCAGACTTCCTGGAAGCCACTCAGTGTGCTTCAGTCACAAAGACGTATGCACGATGCAAACCCAGAGCAGTGCCTTTGCTTAAAGCTTCCCAGTCCCCACTGCCTCTAGCCAGCCAGGTCACAGCCTGGGCTCCCCACTCCTTGTGTCCAGCTCCTGGGGGATCTGCTCCCTCCATCCCATCCAGCCGCCTCTTCTGACACACTTCCCTTCCCCCATTCTTGACTCTCCAGACAGTTTTTCTGCCAAACATGTTTCCCCAACTCAGAGGTCTAGCATAAGCAGCTGCTGTCTGTCAGAGCCCTCATCCCCCACCCTGCACCCAGGCAGGCTCCACTCCTCACTGGAAAACCTGCTCTATATCCCAGCCCAGGTGGGTCGCTCTGCGTCTCCCTCATAATGTTCGGCTCTTTTCTCACTCCTTGCACACAGCTAGTGCTCAGAGCTAGTCTGTGAGGTGTGACTGACCCCACCAGAGTGTCCATTAAGGACACTTGCTGTTCTAGGAGATACTAGGAGCCTGAGGGCACAGATTTGGTTTTTTGTTTGTTTGTTTGTTTGTTTGTTTGTTTGTTTTTAAGGCTCTTTTAGTTTCTGGCTGCTTGACCCAGTTGCTTAGAAAGAACTTGCCTCTCTTCTAAACTTCAGAACTTAAAAATAAAGGCCTTATTTTCCAAGTGGAAGGCCTGGCTTATTTGAAGGAGTAGCTGAGGCTCTAGAACTTTCCTTCATGCACTCAAGCTCCGGGTAAGTTACCAGGATGTTTTGGGGTGCCCCTGCTCCTCAGGGCTGCCAGGATGCCGGGCTCTTTGTTCCTTGAGACTACACAATTTTCCACATGGCTATGGTGCTCTGAGATCAGCAGAAAAGCATTTCAAATCCATCACATTCCTATTTTTATTTAGTTATTTTCTGGAAGGAACAACAAGTAGTGAAAAACCAAATACCTCTAGATCAAGATGATGACTTAGAAGTGGTGACATCATTTTCCAGCACTCTTCCTCACGCTCCTTCCTGTGTCCATCAGAACTGTGTGCTGAGGGAGGAGCCGTGACATAAACTGAGGGACAAGCGGCCAGCCCACTCCCCTGAATTATTTCAGTTTGAAAGAAGCTAATGCGAAGTCTGGTTTTGTTTTTAATATGTTTTTTCTCAATGTTTTGTTTTAATATTTAAATTTATTTTATGTGTACAGGTGTTTTGCCTGCCTGTATGTCTGTGTGCTACATGTGTGTCCAGAACCCTAAGAGGCCAGAAGAGGAAGTTGGATCCCTTGGAGCTGGAGGGACAGATATTTGTGAGCTGCCATGTTGGTGCTGGAAAGCAAACTTTCATTCTCTGGCAGAGCTACCGCTTCAGTCCCTCAGTATTTTAAGTCATGCTTTGTGGGGTACTCAGGATACTAAAGTGCAGCCAGCTGTATCTGAAGTGGGGAGGAGAAAAAGCAGGATTAAGTTGGGGACAACTGTGAAGACCAGTGAAGCTGGCTTCACGTGTGACACATACACCTGGGAAGAGTCTCAGGGACTAGGCTACGGTCAGACCTTCCTCAGAGGGCTAAGAGAGGGAAGCTACCCTTGTGGACAGAGGTGGACACCTGCTGCAGCAGGAAGCAGGCATCATCAGCGCAGCCTGGAGCATCAGGGACTGGCCAAGTGTCTCTCCTCCCAACCTGGAAGAGACCTGTAATGAGACTCTGCCAGGGGAAAACAAACGGCTTGGACATTTTTTCCCCTGTATTGTCCTTTATAGGGATTACATAACTGCTCCCATTTAGATAAACACATCCACTCTAGACAGGTTGGGTTTTCAAGAGGATCCAACTAGCAGGGCCTGCCCACAGAGGTCAGACAGCAGAGGAGAGAGGCCGTGAGCCTCAGCACATCTTTGGCACATGGTGAAGTGCCCATGGCCACTCCATCCTGAGAACAGGAAGCAGTAGGCCCAGACGCATCCTGCTTCTCTCCTCTGCCCCTTCTGTGCTAGGGTTGTTCTGCTTCCAGATGAGAAGTGCAGCCTAACCGTGTCAGGGGAATGGTGCCATCTGAAGGCTGAAGGGCAGGAACGTGACCCCATGAGAGGCGCACTCAGAGCCAGAACAGGCAAGCAGAGGGCTCAGGGAGCCTCTGTAAAGCACCTTCTAGAGAAAGGTGATCTGGGACAGGGAGGGCTGGATCTGTCCAGACAGGCTAAGTGGCAAGGGTCCCAGAGACCAGAACAGACTGACTGAGGGTCTAGGAAGCCCCAAAACATCACTGCTTTGCTATCCACATCACAGGAACAGCGGAACAATCCATCTACTTCATATGACCCTGACAGTGGCCACTTACATGCTCCAAGTCACAGAGACTTAACAGGTAACTTGTTAAGGGAGGGGGACGAAAATGATGACCTGAACAGTTGAGATGGGAAAGGACAGTGTCGCGATTTTAGAGCTTATTGCCTGTCCATGTGGACCCTGCCCTGGCTCTGCCACTTTCTTTCTTTCTTTCTTTCTTCTTCTTCTTCTTCTTCTTCTTCTTCTTCTTCTTCTTCTTCTTCTTCTTCTTCTTCTTCTTCCTCCTCCTCCTCCTCCTCCTCCTCCTCCTCCTCCTCCTCTTCCTCCTCCTCCTCCTCCTCCTCCTCCTCAAGACAAGGTTTCTCTGTGTAGTCTTGGCTGTCCTGGACTCACTTTGTAGACCAGGCTGGCCTCGAACTCAGAGATCCACCTGCCTCTGCCTCCTGAGTGCTGGGGAAAAAAGCGTATGCCACTACGCTTGGCAGGCTCTGCCACTTTCAAGTTACATGACTCCTAGAAATCTCAGTGCCTTGGCTCTTGAGATCATGCAATGAGATTACACAGCCAAAGGGATAGCAAAGGGCTAGACACGGAGGGCAAGCGACACACAACAGCTCTCCCAGTTATTCCTAGAGAAAATGGCCCTTGCGGGGATAGAGGTAGAAAGATCAGGAGTTCAAGACCATCCTTGGCTACATAGTAACTTCAAGGCCAGCCTAAAATATATGAAACCATGTCTCAGGGAAAATAAATGAGAGAGCTGGGTGGGGGGGGCGGGGAAAGAACACCATTCTTAATCCCACTAGGACACCTGCTCTGCCTGAATCACATGGCAGCAGCTCCCCCTCTCCCACATTTTTGTACCACCAATCCCTTTCCTAGATGAGAGACTTGCAAAGTGGAACCAGCTTTAAGAGCTCTGTACATTCATGCTCTCCCTCTTGGGACAGCCACCAAACACAGACACATGGCAGCTTACAGCAAGCCAGAAGAAGAGAGCGGGAAAGGAGATGATTCCACAGGGAACAAAAGAGAAACGGGGAGAATAAAAGCAAGGCCTCTCATATTGGGTAACGCCAGGGAAGCAACTTACAATACTAAACTCAAACCATGCTCAAAGCATTATGAGTTATACATCATACATACACACACATATACACACACATACATACATATGTACATGTATATATTTATATATCCTTACCCTATCAAATTAGGATGTCATGATTAAAAGGATATTTATATAGTACCAAGATTATTACTGTCAATTAAAAAATGCTTTATTATCTATTTCAAAGGAAATAAAATGTGGAAAAGAAAATGCACACCCTAGATTAAGAAAATGTAGTAAATTCAAAAGCAGAAAGATAATATGATTGTTTTTTTTTAAATCTCAAATCTAAAATTTAATTATTTAGGAAGATCAACAGACAAACTCCCGACAGGGCAGACAAGAGTAGAGGAGGGAAGGGGATGGGAGGGGATGGGAGGGGACAGGAGGGAAAAGAAGAAGTGGAGAAGGGAGGGGTGGGGAGGAGAAGAGGAGAGGGGAGGGGAGGAGAGGTATGGGGGAGAAGCAACAATATAAACAAACAAGGACCACAAAAAGCAAATACACCTGTAATCCCAGCACTCGGGGGCAAAGGCAGGTAGGTCTCTATGAGTTTGAGGCCAGCCTGGTCTAGACAGTGAGTTCCAAGACATCCAAGACTACACAGTGAGACCTTATTTATAAACAAACAAACAAACAAACAAACAAATCATATATAGAGAGAAGTTAATATTTATATGAAAATTGCATACCACACTACGGTAAAAAGTTATGAGAAAAAAGCCTCCATGCTCATAATTTTGAAAGGTTTGGTCAAATAGACAGTTTCCTGCTTTAAAAAAAAAATACAAAATTACAGAAAATATTTCTGAAGGTACTGGAAAATAACCATACTAACTTGCAGCATTAGGAGTCACTTCTAGAAAAGCCTGTCCTTCTCTGGATATTAAAACTCTTTCAGGCCAGAACAAGATAGATTTTCCCCTGAAAACCAAACTACAAACAGCATTTTTCATGTATCAAACTGGCAAGATTAAAAAGGAGAAAAAAATAGATTTGAAATGAAAATGCCTGCCAGGCAGAGGTGGCACACTCCTTTAATCCCAGCACTGAGAAGGCAGAGGCAGGCGGATCTCTGTGAGTTCGAGGCCAGCCTGGTCTACAGAGCAAGTTCCAGGACAGCCAAAGCTACACAGAAAAACCCTGTCTCAAAAACAAAACAAAAAGAACAAGAACAAGAAGAAAGAATGAAGAAGAGGAAGAAGTGGCGACAGCAGCAAGACTTTGTCTTGTTTCAAAACCCAAAACCCCTCTAAGGTGTCCTCTGTACACACAGGCTGATCCGGTCGCCTGCCCTTTCAAGAAGCAATGGCCACAAGCACACGCATGAGTGAGCTTTACAGTCTGAGGATGCTCACCACACAGAGCACAAACGTCAACAGCAGAGAAGAGTCTGACAAACCCAATAGGAGGCACAGAGCCCCTGCACACAGTACGCACAGCATGAGGCATCTGACACGCGTGAATAGATCTCTGCACTGGCCGAAAGGAGTGAGATACAAAGCAAAATATCTTTCAGTGGATAACTATAGAGGCGTTCTTCTTCTCCCAATTCCTATAGTGAACGGATAGTACTTTATAACTGGAAAACTTAGCAATTGTTACTAGGATTTCATTTGAATCCGTATCCAGAGGACTAGAACAGCGGGCATATGGCTGGGTGGCCCCAGTGTGGGAGGATCTGAATGAGCCAGCAAGTGGCTGACTGTGGACACCATGGCCCATCCGGGCTACAGCCTGCAGACCTGGGGCCCTCACAGCCTGGGAGCCTGGGGCCCTCACAGCCTGCAGACCTGGGGCCCTCACAGCCTGGGAGCCTGGGGCCCTCACAGCCTGCAGACCTGGGGCCCTCACAGCCTGGGAGCCTGGGGCCCTCATAGCCTGGGGGCCTGGGGCCCTCACAGCCTGGGGGCCTGGGGCCCTCACAGCCTGGGAGCCTGGGGCCCTCACAGCCTGGGAGCCTGGGGCCCTCACAGCCTGGGGGCCTGGGGCCCTCACAGCCTGGGGGCCTGGGGCCCTCACAGCCTGGGGGCCTGGGGCCCTCACAGCCTGGGAGCCTGGGGCCCTCACAGCCTGGGAGCCTGGGGCCCTCACAGCCTGGGGGCCTGGGGCCCTCACAGCCTGGGGGCCTGGGGCCCTCACAGCCTGGGGGCCTGGGGCCCTCACAGCCTGGGAGCCTGGGGCCCTCACAGCCTGCAGACCTGGGGCCCTCACAGCCTGGGAGCCTGGGGCCCTCATAGCCTGGGGGCCTGGGGCCCTCACAGCCTGGGGGCCTGGGGCCCTCACAGCCTGGGGGCCTGGGGCCCTCACAGCCTGCAGACCTGGGGCCCTCACAGCCTGGGAGCCTGGGGCCCTCACAGCCTGCAGACCTGGGGCCCTCACAGCCTGGGAGCCTGGGGCCCTCACAGCCTGGGGGCCTGGGGCCCTCAGCGTCCAGGGATGTAAGACAGAGCATCCTTGTTTCCACCTCACCAGTGTTCCTACCCTGGAAGCATCAACAACCTGTTCCAACCTGAGGAGCCAACCAAATCACCTCTTTATCCATGGTCCCTGATGCTTCTTGGAAACATCTCAACTAGAAACTGTAAAATCATCTCATTTGGCACCGAGCATGTCACTTGGAAACATAATAGTAAAATAAGGCAGCTGAGACTCATACCTAGATAGGGAATGCTAGGCACCATCTTCAGACTCCGGATGTAGTCCCGCGTCCGCTTGTAGTTGTCCTCTTTGGACATCAGGTAGTCCAGCTTCTCAAAAGTGGTCTTGTCTTTGCGATTCAAAAGCTGGAATGAAAAGAAATTATAGTATCTGAGCAGGGGAAACCTCATGGGAGGCGGCTGTGATAAAAGGGTAAAGGGAAAAGCCTGAATGTGTGCCCACAATGTATCAAGGCCTGGACAGAAGCACAGATTTTAAAAGGCAGAGATGGGGAACTCCACAGCATCAGCCTCATTGCTCCACAGCCTCGCAGGAATCAAGCCCTGGAGATGTCTTGTCCACTGGCCACATGGTGCTAGTGTCAATACACATGACACTGATCTCCGTGGGGACACATACTCTACAACAGCACAGGGTCCCCAGGAGGGTTATTTCTGAGCTCTAACCAGCCTCTTCCCCCACACACCTTATGCTGAAAGATGTCATCAACTACCACATGACTCAAGTGGGTGTGCCACGAGGACATGACAGTGCTGCAACGTGAGACTCCCCTCCAGACCCCTCCATCCTGTGCCCCCTCCATCCTGTGCGCCCCCATCCTGTGTCATAGTTCATGGGGGCATGGTGTTTCACACAAAGAACCTTCTTTTCCGCTAGCAGACTTCTACAGAGCACCTGATTAAGAGACTGAGCGTGAGCAGGCACATCCAGAGGCGAGAAGCAAGCGAGCTCTGTGATGGCTGGGGGCTTGGTATGTGAAGCTGGTGACCTGAGGGGGAGGATGGCTCAGTGTGCACATTGAACCTCTGAAAAGGGGTAGAACCCCTTAACTCTAAAACTCAATGCTGAGGACTTACAGGGTAGCTACTCTTCACATCCCAAATCAAAGTCTAGTGCCAGGAAACGGCAAGATGCTTTGAGGGGCGGTGTCTAGAAGAGGCGCCGAGCTTGAACAGAGGGGCCGGGGCCGGGCCACCAGGATGTGTGGTTTGGGCTCGACATGAGGGGAAGTGGGAAGTTCTCCCAATTCCAGCTTCTGAAGCGGAAGGTCAATAGCTAGTGGCTAAGGCCCGGAGTGTAAATGAAGGAGACCCTAGACAGACTTGGTTCCCTAGACTTGGTATGGCTTTGGCCAAGCTTGGTGTTGAGATTCCAAGGGTCTATGGAAGGACATCGACTAAACAGACCTGCCGTGACCATCTGGTTGAAGCAGACCAGTGTCCAACAGCCCCGTGCAGCAGACAGGAGAGGAACAATGGCTGTCAGTACCAGGAAAGCGAGGGACATGGATATAGAACAGCTCCCAGGACCTCAGCCTGCACATCCACACGTGGGTACTGGTGCTCAGTGCCTGAGAGAGTTCCAGGCTGCATTGGAAAGCCTCTATCAGATCCCTCTACCCTTGGTCTCTGGAGCTGACAAGGACTTAGCCATGGGAGAGTCCACTGGGTTTGGGCAGTGACAACCCATGGACAGCACAGGAGAGGGAGAAGTCTATTGTGAAGGGGAGACAGCTGGGAAATGAGAAGAAACAAGCTTTTGTTTTCCACTGAGGCATTCAGGACGCACCAGGGCAGGGACACTACACAGATGCTAGGAGCAGTTCTGCTTAGCTGGCTGGCTTCAGGCTACTCATCACAGTGATAAGTGGGCAGGAAATGGTACTGTCCTCTTGGCTATGTGGAAAGCACTGTTGCTTACAACTCAACTGACCTCTGTGAACCCAAAGGCAAAAGGGAGGCAGGCATGGCACCTGAACTTCAGGTTCACCAGCACAGGACTAGGTGACTTGTCCAAACAGCTTTGGGACCCAGGGTTCAACGGCAAGTGAATGGTAAGTGGACAGGAACTGAACTGTCTGCAAGAGAAGCATCATCCAAAAGAGCCATATATTGGGGCTGGAGAGACGACGGCTCAGTGGTTAAGAGCACTGGTTGATCTTGCAGAGGAGAGGACCCAGGCTTGATTCCTAGCAACCATATGACAGCTCATGACCATCTCTAACTCCAACCACAGGGGGTTCCAATGCCCTCTTCTGGGTACCAGGCATGCAAATGGTGCACAGACATACATGCAGATAAAACACCCATACACATAAATTAAATAATATTTTAATGTTGAAAAAAGAGGCATATATAGAAGCAGCATTTGATTTTGTTTTGTTTTGTTTCAAGACAGGGTCTCGCTGTCCTACAACTAGGTCTGTAGCCCAGGCTGTCCTCAAACTCACAAAGATGCCCCTGCCTCTGCCTCCTGAGTACTAGGATAAAAGTGTGCACCACCATGCCCCGTGAGAGGGTGCATTTGAACTGGACACTTAAGAATGAGAAATCTGCCCGATGAATAATAACACACACCCAGAAAACCACACACTTTGTAATCTTGTGTGTCCCAACATAGAGGTAAGTAGGGCCTTTACCTTTATCCAGAAAGTTGTTGTTTTGTTTTGTTTTACTTGTTTTTGAGACAGGGTTTCTCTGTGTAGCCCTAGCTATCTGTAGACCAGGCTGCCCTCAAACGAGCTTTTCCTTTTTTTAAACTGATGCATGTAATCTAGAACCCTACGGACTTATTTGAATCATCTACATTCATCCAGATGTCAAGTCCTGCTGCCTTCACTCAAACTGTGGCTAAGCCATGCTGGCTCCTGTGGCCCGCACTGCTCGTTCTGAGCTGAGCCATGCTGACTCCAGTGGCCCGCAATGCTCCTGAGCTGAGCCATGCTGACTCCAGTGGCCCGCACTGCTCCTGAGCTGAGCCATGCTGACTCCAGTGGCCTGCACTGCTCCTTCTGAGCTGAGCCATGCTGACTCCAGTGGCCTGCACTGCTCCTGAGCTGAGCCATGCTGGCTCCAGTGGCCCAACACTGCTCCTGAGCTGAGCCATGCTGGCTCCAGTGGCCTGCGCCACTCACTCTCTGATCCCAGCTAGGTCACTGCCTATGTTCTCCATCATGTGCAGCCTACCTGCCAGCCAGCCAACACCTGTATGAGCAGCACCTTAGGTTGCTCACACTACATACAGGTCTGTCTCCTACGTCCTCACTGGACTCACACGCTCAGAACGGCTGGATCTAGTTAACCTCCCTCAATGGCTCCATTCTATGCCTACAGGAGATCAGGTCATGATTAGACTTTTCAGAAAGTTGCTTTAAAATGAGGAAACGCAGCAGATTTTCCCATGGTGCATTTGACAACCACCTGAGAATTTCCTTTACTAAAATGAAGCAATGAACCAGAAAAGAGAGGACATAGGACACAAGAGTCAGCGGATCTTACTCAAAGTAAGGGGGAGTCTGGGATTCCACACGGACCAGCTCAGAAAACCTGCCTGGTAGCCCACCTGTAGCATGAGGAATGGTTTGTGTAATAGAAATAAACAACTTTAAGATTATGTATGAGTCTGGGGAATAGACGGCTAATACGGTAAGGGAACCTTTACATTTATCTATTGGGGTGTGGATGCATGTGGTCAGTCATACGGGTTTCTGGGACTGTCTGAACTCAGGTCATCGGGCTCAGTTGAAAGTGTCTTTAACTGCTGAGCCAACTCACTGCCCTGTAACTTTTTAAAAAAGAGAACTGGAACGAGCAGGTAAGCTATTCAAGAAAGCACAGAGTGCTCCTGGGTTAGCTCTTGACCGCACAGTGAAGCCTGCTGACACACTGTTAGTCACAAGGGCCTGAATACTCACTTAACAAAGGTGGTTGAACTACTGTGATGGCTTTCTGGAGGCAGGTGTAGGCTGGATCTAGAAAACTAAGCTAATATGTGCACACACCGCCTAAAGAAGGTAGAACAAGAAGCTGCAGTGAATGCACATGGGTGGAGCTGTGGCACAAACTCCAAGAAGAAACCACCAACCTGGAAGGGTTGCCACTAAAGAGGGAGGGAGTGGGAAGGGCCGTGAGTGGAGAAGCAAGGAGTATGTGGGGTTTCAATAAGTCTTTCAATACTTGGTGTTTTTCTAAATTAATGTGCATGTATTATGCTGATAAAAAAATCTTTTCAGATCTAGGTACTTAAAAACAGGGTTTGCTTATTCAGAAAATAACAGCACTTACACATGTTTTAAACTTTTATTACAGGTAGAACCAGCCACTGTGACCCTCACATGAACTGAGGGTCTCTCAGATTTCAGCATTTATAAGAAGCCTCAGGAAAGGAAACCCAGCAGTTGCTTACCCAAAATGAGACACACATTGCAGCCACTGCTGCTTAGAGACAAGGTAAGGAGCCGATGAAAGCTCTCACAGCCTGGGGCAGCCAGAGCACTTGAGAGCTTAGTACGGAATAGGTAAGGAATAAAATGGGGGCATTTTACAGCATCTCTTTGCCTATATAATATCAGTGTCAAGAAGAAAAGCTACAAAGTCACAGCTCTAAGGTCAAACATCTGCTGCAGTGGAAAACACTGCATGCACCATTCGGAAAGACTGTGACTTTGAAACACAGTCAAGTTGAGAAGTGTTGGGACATTGTCCATGATACCTGCCATCATGCCAACATATTGTAAGGCTGCTTTTGTGCCTCACTTGGCAGGAGCATGCTCTCCTCCCCCACTCCCTCCCCAGCCCCCCAAATCCCTCCCCACAGAAGGAATGTAGCTGAAATGTAGTTACACAAAGGAACAGAGAAAAACGTAACAGTGATGATGGGGAAACCAGGTCCACTAGAAACTTCCGAGCATTCGATAATCCTTAGGCCATAGAGGGAATAGAAGGCCAAGGCTACGGATTTTTGACAAGATATACATGAGCTCAAGGTAGGCTAAACCCACTATTAGGGGAAAATATATTTAAAAGAAAATCTGTACTGTTAAAATTACAAGGAAGTCCAAAATAAATGAGCTGAAGAGTCTAGGGAAGCAGGAGATAGGAATACCTTAATAAGCAAAAAACTGGTGAGTTAAAATCGAAGCATCATCACACTGTGGCAGGGACTAAACCCCAGCGCTCTTTTGTAACATGTCAACAAAGCATCTAAAAACTGCAGCCTCTACTGCAAAGGCAGGAAGCAGAGTTACATATTATCAGCACCGAGACAAGTCCCAGCCGCGGTGACAAGGTAAAAAGGAAGCCCCTCACTGCTCATTTTCACACCGCCCAGTGACCCCGCCAAAGGACAACTGAGCCAGGAGGGCCCCTCTGCTCTCCTCAGGCTCTCAGGGCTGCTATTTGCCTCTCCTGAGCCCCTCCCCGTTCTGGTAAAGTAGCTCCCGTCTCCACAGAGGGTGAAGAAAAGTCCCTCTGATTCTAATGGACGAGGACATTGGTATTGTGCTCCTTTGCCTTGAGGGAAAAACATTTCCTCATACGTGGGTCTATTTTCAACAAAGAGCCTGTTGCTCCAGATATGTTAACACTGGCTTAAAATCTGACTTCAATTCCAACGTCTGCTGCTGCCGGGTGTGGAAAGACTGTGCAGGGCCTGTGGATGTAGGAGCTCAGTGCGGAATCCGCAAGGAACTAAACTGGGATTTTTTTTAAAGCTTTTTTTTTTTAAACCTCTGGCTATTTAGTATCTGTTTCTGAAAAACAGAAAGGCTGCCAAGTCATACCACAGTGCCACACATCAACCACAACGGACAGCATCTATGGAAAAGCTGGGACTTTGAAATTTAGTGGTATTTGGGCTGTTTGCCTTTGCCTAGGGCTATTTTAAACCCAAACAGATAGAAATTAACTTATAGAAAAGTCATATAAATACATTTCTGTCCACAGGAAAAAAGTTTGTCTCTTAGCTACCACTGGCACTCATTCTGGGAATCCTGACTAATTTGGCATCCATGCTAGAAATGACTGCAGACCCTCTGCCTGGGCTGTGAGGTGTGGCACTCGGCTTCCATGCTGCAGTTACTACATCTTGCTTTCTCTTCTTTAATAGAGTTAGACAAATCTTTAGCAAGTACTCATTCTCTACTTTTAAGAATCAGCATTTTATCTTTTAAAATCATCCTTTAAGAGTTGCATGGACACATATACACACCCACAGGCATATTACATACACACTCAATTATACTTTCTCGGGACAATTTTCATCATGTATTTACTATTTATTTATTTTATTCTGTTCAATGGCAAGTTCAGGAGACAGGCCCCAAAAGACTGCAATGTAGAGCCAGGACACAAAGGTCTATCTCCTAACAGACACATTTGCCAAGCTCAACTGGGGCGAGCTGGTCTGAGAGTGGCATTCTACACATGTTCAGCTGGGCACTGAGAAGGGCCCGCAGACACAGGAAGGGAGAGAACACCTTGTGACGGCTCAGGAGGGAATGAACAAAGCTATTTTGAGGCAAGGGACCTTTAGCACAGAGGGGTCTGGAGAGGCACCAGAGGCCACATAAGGCAGGGAAAGTGGCCTGGAGGTAGGTTTACTAGAGATGTTTAAGGGGCCAGCAGTTGGCTAAAATACAGCAAGCATTGCTTTGGATAAGAACAGAAAGGTAAGGGAGGGAGGGAAACTTGTCTTTTGGCAAAGTCTGGTATTAACTTGGCCATGGTCACAGCTATGCCAGGTCACAAGACCACCGTTTTGATGGCTTATTCTACTTTCTCAGCTACTTCAGCTCAACTTGCTCACAGGGCACTGATCACAAGCCAAGACACGTGAGCAGGGAACACTAACCAAAAGGGGAAGAGTGGGCTGACCGTGGCTGTGTCCACAGAAAATTCCTCTGGCCAGCTCGGTTTTGTCGCATACATGACTCAAGGCTCTGAATGGCCGTGCTGCTGGAGGAGGTAGATGATGAGGTAGCAAAAGCTGACTTAGATCAGATGAGTGTGGAGGAGGAGCGAAGCCGTTCCGTGTTCGGCGCCTCTGACCAGGCAAGGTTGTGCAGGGAGCCAGGCAGGGCAAGGAGAACAAGGCAAAGCTCTCTTTAACCAGGTGTCTACACTCCAGAACTGAGTGTTGGGGGGGAGATCACGGCAGCATGGATGAGAACAGACTGGTAAACCCAGAAGCAGAGAGACTGACGGAAGTCACTCACAGTCCAGGGCACCAACCAATAGGGTCTGCTTCAGGGGTGGCAGCTTCTGCAGCCCATCTAAGAGCACCCAAGAAGAGCTGAAAACAGTGCTGTGTGCTGGGCAGCTCTTAACATTCTTCACACGTCTACTTTCATCCTCACCGTAAGATGGAGGCTGAGTGCAGCTCTGCTTTATGAGTCCAGTCTCAGTCTCTGGGGCCCTAAATTCTCTACGTAGCCTTGGCCTCTCACGTCTACACGCTGCACGCATGCAGACCCCAAAGCATAGCCACACAAGGATGAGGATTACACTGTCTTCCCTCCTTTGGGCCCTGGTGACTGCATAGCTTCTGTTGGGGTAACATGACAACAGATGGCTGTGAGCAGTTTATTTCTAGCACCCCTGTGGTGGGGCCTGAAGCTGGGACTCTGCCCTCTGAGTCTGGGCCCCATCTTAACAGCTCACGGCTCCAAGACACAGCTCACATTTTATTTTTAGCCCTTGGTAACTTCTTTTTCTTGGCTTGCAGTATGGCTCTGTTTGTTGGTACATTAACGTGGCTATATTTTATGCAGCATTGTGTTCACATGGTGTAGCAAGGAGACAGGCGAAGGAGGTCTTATTCCTCATCATCTCAGCCTACCATTTGCCCAAAGGACCAAACCACAGTTTGTGAAGAGGGTATCCTGGCGGTGTCTCTCTTCCAGAGTCCCCATCTGATTTTAGACATTCTGAATCTTTAAGGTCAAAGGAACACACCATCGAAGGGCTGGAGCTGCATGGAGCAGGCACTGCAGTGGGTGTGGGCTCAGAAGAGAAGTCTGGGCTTGAACAACACACACTTGTTGTTGAAGCTCTCCAAGCTGGTACGCTCACCAAGGAAGGAAATAGCAAGGTGAAGACTGAGGCCAGAACCTTACAGAACCTCTGCAGCCACAGTCACAAAAGAAGGCAGCTGTCGGAGAGTGAAAGGTGGGCTAAACCTGAGGAGAAAGGCTTTTCAGGAGTGGTGGATGGGGAATGCCCAATGCTACAGCACTGCCAGGCTTCCCAGCCACAGTGCGGAACTTCTGAGGAACAGTTCCAGATGGGCTCCTGCGCAGTGATGGGAGGACCAGGAAAGCAGTTCCAGGCGGGCCCCTACACACTGACAGGAGTTGTGACCAGGGGCTTTCACCGTTGCCTTCCTTGGCCTTCCATCTCCTCATCTGCCTCACCTGGCTCAACTTCCATCTACACCAAGGCTCAGGGTCATCCGAGCCTGGCATGTCAGGCTTCCCTCAGCCTCCTCTACCATGTCACAGGAGAGTTGCCAATAGTGCTGCTAAAGACATAGAGAGCAGTGGCACTTCCTGGACAAATGAGTCTCAGATCCAAAGCATAGGAATGCCACACATCTGCCAGCCTCAGTGTCTGCCAAGTGGCTTCAGGTGGAAGAACCATCCATCCGCTGTAGTGCAGCACTCAGTGACCCTGACTCACTGGATATGGGCGAGTGCGAACACTGAGCCTGTATGATGCCCGTCTAGGTCACTAAACTAAACTATGTCCATCTCCTGTTCAAAGCCCTTCTGTGCACTTAGACCGGTATCTGTCCTCTGTCCCAGACTAAGCCCAGCCACACTTACCTGTGGGCCCTTCTCCCTGTATGCCTGGGCACCAGCTATCCCCAGCCCCTCACCCTCCATGGTTGCTCCTGCTTTTGTCATTCAAGCCGTGGCATAAAGGGCCTCTTTGGGGGAGGGCTCCCGAGTATCCACGTAAAAGGTGACACCCTTCTCCAGCCACAC
Source organism: Acomys minous (assembly GCF_964271855.1). Taxonomy (NCBI): domain Eukaryota; kingdom Metazoa; phylum Chordata; class Mammalia; order Rodentia; family Muridae; genus Acomys; species Acomys minous. The sequence continues at coordinate 71,008,908 of NC_140491.1, forward strand.
CTACTGCAGTCTGAGCTCACTCCTGCCCCATGCTCCTTGCTAATTACTCACGCATCCAACCAACACTCCTTGCTCACTCTGTGCAGCCAGGGAAGAGTGTGTGTCTTTCCCAGATCATAGAAAGCCACGGAGCACAGCCTGAGCCCCGGAGCCTGGCATGGAGTACACACTCAGTAAGTATTTGATCTGCAGAATGAATGAGAGCTGCAAGGTGATGTGTACTCAGGAAATAAGAATTGGCCAGTAAAGTATGGTTTCTTGCTTAGGCTTCCTGGCTTTGAGGCAGCAGTACTCCAAAGCAGCCCCACCTCCTCTGGAATAAGTCACTCACTGCCTGTGTTTTTCCAGGCTAACCATAACTCCCTGTTTATGGATCCAGGCACCATTTATTTAGACCCTACTATGTGCTCAGCTTCAGTCAGTTCTGTGCATAGACAGACTCAGGCTACCCTGACCTACCTAGTGTCTGACTGACCAGTACTTAAAGGTCTCCCACAGAGTTTAGCCAAGCAGCAGGCCTCCTCCCATGCTTGGACACTGCCCTCCTCCATCGAGGCTTCCCAGATATCCGGGGTTTCAATGCACTCCCAAGGACAAGACTCAGAGGCAAACCATGCTCAGTGGACCAGCCACATGTAGTGGGCCAGCCACATCTCTCAACCCCACTTTCTAAGCAGGGTATCACCCTTTCAGCACAGGCCTGATGTCATTACACCTTCTACCATCACAAGGGCTGCATGGTGGGCAACTGGACTATAACATCCAACAGTCAGTGTCTCACGGGTGCTGGCACTTACCAGCTCTGAGATCATTGGCCACCCCACCTCCTAGAACCTCAGTTTCTTCTTTTGCAAAACAAGGACTACAAAAGCACCAGATGCTTCGACTGTTGGACACCCTCGCTCCTGCCTGCCCTGTGGCCCCGTAGAGTCTAAGAGGTCCCAGCTCAAGGGACATGAGAAGAAGGAAGAAGCACCATTGCTATGGTCAATCTCATCACCAGACATAAAAAGAATACAATTTAGGATATCAAGATAGCTCAGACAAGTGCATGCTGAGTGGCACCTGAGGCAGAGGAAGCAGGAGGAGGCAGGCAGGCTGGCGGGGTGCAAGGCTTCTCTATCCTGTGCAGTGACAGAGAGTTGTCCTTTCCACTGGGCCTGGAGACAACAGTTGAGAGGGGGAAAGAATGGGTTCGGGCCACACTGCTCACCAATGCTCTTCTGTACCAAGGATGACCTTGGGTTACCGAGAGAGCTGGGTAGCAGGAAAGCAAAGCCACATGAAAGCTTTTCTGAGAATGAATCACTTCCTGCCCCAGGGACTTGGGGATGCTAAGGCTACAATCCACACAGTGTGCACAGCTTCCCGAGACTGCTGTGTCTTCCCACCTGCTGCAGGCAGGGAAGCAGCCTACCTGTCAGCCTGTGGGTGCAGTGGGAAGGCTTCTTAGAAAAAGAGAGACAACTGTGGCCCCCAAGTCTCCTGAACATTGGGAGGATGGGACCACAGTTCCCTGCATTCTGTCAGCCACACGCCCCAAGGTGGCAGAGCCAGCAGTCCTGTGTGAGTGCTTGGTCCAGGCTTCCCGAGGAACTGTGGGGGCTCATTTTCATTACAGCATAGACCCAAACTGCAGTGCAGGGCCCATCCCAGTGAGCTGCACTTGAGAAACCGCACAGTCCTATGCTACTGTGAGCCGACAGTGTCCACAGCCCAGCAGAAGAGAGCACCCTCTGGGGTACACTACAGCTTCACTGCGGGTCTCAGCACTGTCCACAGTAAGGTCTATAGACACAAGGGAGCCGAAGCTCAGCCCTCTGGGTGCCTGCAGGGCTCCCAGCAGCCCAAGAGACTGTAACAGCACCTCAGCCATGGAAAAGTCATTTTAGGAAGAATGTCCAAAAGCTTCCGAAGGGGGAAAAAAGGCCTCGCTGCTCAGATGGCCTTAGAATCACAGGGCTGGCAGCAACTGCAGAGACAGTAGCTTCCAAATTTGCTTCGACCTCCAAAACCACCACTCATCTACAATTCACGCAGAAGCCCCAGATGGAAACAGGCTGCTCCGGTGGAGGCTGGGTCATCGGCTTGATACCCTCACTCCTCTCCTTCACCTCTAGATGGTCCCTAAGACAACTCTAAGGAGCCCTAGGGCTCTACAAAGCACTGGCAGAAACCCAGTACTCCATGCCAACTGTCCAGAGCACAGATGGGAGAGGAGGCCCAGGCTCTGACCGGTATAGGCTGACACTTCTCAGACCAGTCTACTCTAGCCAGATATCTTACTACCAGAAGAAGCAAGGCGCATTTTAGATTTCCTACAGTATAATCCTTATGCATCTTAGAGGCCCTGAGCCAGCCAAGCAGGAAGCAGCCCACCCCTAGACTAGCAGAAAGAAGGTCAGAATGAGCCCATCAAACATGTCTAGCAATTCTGTGCAGTTCTGTCAGTCCTTGGGACATAAACAGGTCTTGAAAGGCCTGGGCTGTGTCCCCCTCACGCCCCCCCAAGAAAGGCTTTGGACCAAGCAGGCCAGGAGGTAAATGTTAATGAGCTATGGAAATGGTGATTACTTCCTCCACATCAGGCACTGTGCCAGCTAAGGAGGATAAAGAGGTCTGAGATATTTTTAAAGTATTTTTACAGCAGAAAAACTTTCCTACAGACTCAATTATATAACTATCAGACTCCACCTCTGAGCTGAAATTATCCAAAGCCTTAGGATGAAAAAAGAAAAAGGAAAGAAATCGTTTTTTCCTACATGAGGGTCACAGGTTTCTCCAGAGAACTCTGAGCTATATGGCCAGTGACCCACGGCAGCTGCAAGCCATCAATTCCCTAGACCTTTTCAAGGGCAATGTGGAGCCTGCCAGAGATGCAAAGTGGCCAAGGCAAGGGCAGAGGTCGCATGTGGAGTCCAGCCAGCACAGACGATGTCCACAGGTCCAGGAAGATCTGTCGAGGCCTTCCAAACCCAGCCACATCAGCACCCGCCCCACTCCCTGGAACCAAGTGGGGCTGGGGTCCCTGAGGCTATGGGGATGCCCAGAAAATGGCTCCTTAGTTCCCAAGGACTGTACTGTCCTTAGCAAAGCACACTGTCCATGAGGGAAAGCCTGGGGCTTCAGCCATGCAGACATTTAGTGGGAACAAAATCAAAGGACAGACCAAGGAAGGTTAACTTACAGCCCAGGTTTTTGTCAGCCTGAAGATAGGAGCACTTTGTAATGCTGACACCACAGACATGAGAGAATGAAGGTTGTTGAGTTCTAGAAGTTTCTGGGGGAAAAAGATATGAAATACATTATTTTGCTGCCATGGACAACAGAACAAAACATGCTTGAGTGTTGCCAAATGTCATATTTATGAAATTCAGTTACACTTAAAATATCTCAAATAGAAAATAAAATTCTAGGAAGTTCATAGGAAATACGTGCTCTTTTCCTCCCATTTTTTCAGGAGGTGAGTCTCCATCTAAAACACTTGCCAGATTTCATAATCTGGTTTGTCAGCCTGCTGGACAGAAACATGGCTGGAGACTGGATAATCCCTTTATGTTTTTATCTGCCTCTGAACCTGCCTCAGTGGGCTTCTGTGGGAAGATCCCAGTGTGCCAACAGCATCAGCAGCTCATGGAGCGATTACCTTAACCCTGGATGGGGAGGAGGCCAGGGAAGACACCGTCAATCTGCGCAATGGCTCTCAGCTGGACAGGCCCTTGCCTGGGAGCCTTTGAACCAGAGTCCAAATGAGTGAGGACACATGGTGTCACTTCAGTCTCAGGCAAGTACTTCACCATAGAGGAAACAGACTCAGACACAGGCCAGAGTCGGGGCAGAGAAATGTTCTTGTCTCTTGCGCTGAAGCATACTTGCTGGTGGGATAGGTCTTGTTTTTCCCTCTTTGTGGGCAGTGAAGCCTGCTCTAGTGAGGAGGCTCTGTGGACCAGGGCCAGCTCCTTCTGCTTGTGTTTCCTTTGGTAAGTGACCCCGGCCTTCTGCCTTTCAGTGTCCTCGGAGTTAAACTGAGGGTGATGACTATTGTATCTGTGGCACCTGAGACGGGAACGTGTCTCACGCCAGGCAGGTCTGCGTCTTCCCGACCTGGAACCCTCATCTCCCTCACTCCTAGTCTTGGGTACCTTCAGCCTCAGGTGGCCCTTCCTCTAGCCAGGCCTCTCCTAACCATGTTCTCAAATGCCTGTGCTCCTACATGTACACTCTGGGAGCGCGGATAAACCACCTGCGCCTGTACTTTGCACAAAGCCCCACTCAGTAGGCAAGATAAACAGAGAAGACTTTGGGCCTGGACCCACAATTCTGCTTCTACTTGGAAACATGGACATGACCACACAAAATCATGCTTCGATTTAGAAGCATGTTTCCTGTATATAAGAAGAGATGTTCCCAGGGAGGTTATAGCTGAGCATCTGACTTGCAGTACCTGCCACAGACTCTCCTCCCAGGGTGGAAAGGCCTCCGGAACATTACCTAATCTGTCCCTTTCTCTTTTAGAGATGGAAAAACCAATGCTCAGGGAGGGAGGGACCCTACCCAGGACTCTTAGTGGACAAGCAACATGATACTCCTCTGTGAGGGAGAAGGCAGAGATTAAAGAGGGTCATTTTGAGCTCCCTATGTTCATTTCCAAACAGGAGCCATGTGAGGACTGAAGCATGACCAGCATCCTCTTCTGACCCAGCCACAACCAGCACCAAGTGTTTCCAGAGACTCCACAGGACACTGACCTCTGCCCCTGGCAGCGCTAGAGACTGCTGCCCTTAGCCTTCTGGGGACGGAGGGCACGGCAACTCCGCTGAGGATAGATAGCTCTCTGCACTGCTCCTTCCTGCTGTGCAAATGGGCCGATGCCCTGTGGCAGGGCCTTTAATCACACTGGCACAGCAGCCGCCACTCAACCCGGCACCAAAGGGCCTGAGTCCAGGGCAGCCTGCTCTGGGATCGTGATGGAAGACAGCATGTGACTTGAAGGAAGCCATGAGCTAGGCATAACAGCGCTACTGTGGAGAGTCTGGCAGGCCCAGGTAGCGGGAACAGGGTCCTGCTAATGTGGTCCAGGAAAGCCACAGCGTGGCCCAGCCTGACAGGCGGACACAAGAAGAGAGGAGAGGAAAGGAAGGTCTGGCAGGCAGAATGGATGGAGCCTGTCTGAACAGGGTGGCAGGGCCACCTGGTCCAGGCCTTACCTCGTGATACGTGTGGGGTTCCGTGTCGATACAAGCATGCAGGACATGACCAGACCAAAGGCACTGAGGCTAGCTACAATCCATCAACCCTTAGCACTGGAAACCCCAGGGAGAGTGAACAGATTCCAGGGAACCACTGGGCCACATGCAGACACCACAAGTCCAAGCAAGGGCAACAACTGGCCACAGAATTATGGGATGGGAGAGGGCATATTTCTAAGGCTCATGCAAGGCACTAGCAGCTGGGTGGACCTCACAAATGGCTCTGACTGAGGAGGTCAGACTATAGCCTCCCATCCATGATGGGGACCCCTGTTTAGCAGGCCTAAGGCAAAATATCTGCCGAAGTTCTGAGGAAACACATTTTGAGAAATAAACAAACAGCTTACCTTGGCTATTTTCACAAAATGGCTCAGGATCTCTGCTCTTATTTTTAAAGTCTGTGCTGTTAGAATTTCTCGCACAACCCAAAAACTGACCTGTAGAGTCAAACACACACACCAGAGAAGTAGTTAAATGCCAGGCTGCCCATATCACCCTTCACCCACCCACCACTGCAGGATTTCCATACGGCCAGGCAGCTTTGAGAACAAGACCTAAGGTCACATGAGGTATACAGCGCCATGTGGTACCTAACCCCAGATGGGTTCCATGCTCCGACCCTGCCTCCTCTAGCACACACATGGGGATGTGAGGACTAGACACTGCCCTTATCACCGAGGGCAATGCCGGGCCCCAGTGTACAGGCAGCTCTGCAGCTGCCTCAGACAGCAGTGAGATGACACAGTCTGGACTCTGCTCAAAAGGATCCAGATGTGGGGAGAAGATGGATTATAGGATGGATGAACAGATGGAAAGCTGGACAGATGTTCAGACAAAGGGAACTGTCTACTGGCCACACCTTCCATAAGTCCACACCATCAACTGAACCCAACACAAGGAGGATTTGCTGGTATCTGCACAGTTGCAACAAACTTCACTTTCTAAAAGAGCTGGTTCTGTTGGTGGCAATGAGAAAGTTGTCTATCAGCATGAAGCTGATTCACAGCACAACAAGAAAACACAGCAAGCAGCCAGCCAAGGAATGTTGGGAAATGCTTAGTTTATGCCTCATTAGCATCAGGACAGTGGCGCCCGCCCGAGACAGCCAGGAAAGCTTGGCGGAGAAACGGTGGACAGACAGCACAGCATGTGCACAATGAGAAAGAAGGTGAGATGTGTAAACGCCTCACTTGATGAGGAAAGAGGCAGCAGAGGGCAGCCTGACGCTTGCTGCGCACAAACACACCTGCTGCTGACTAAGCTGCTGCTGCTACACAAAGAGAAAACACGAGGCACTGAGAAGCAGCAACTGGCCCTTTACATGAAGCAGGAGCGTCCCAGGAACGCTGCCTCCGGGTAGTTAGCCCTGGCTGCCTGCAGGACGCGCCTGGCTTTCCGTAGAATCATTTTTTCCAAGGAATTGTCAAAATTAAGTTCAGACGCCAACATTTACCAGTTGCTTCTGAGAGACAGTTATTCTGGGCACCCAACAGAAGCCTGTGGAGCTTATATTTCATACGTGCAGTTTCTATGCCACACAGTCCCAAGTGTGATACTTCATATGTGTAATTCAGCAGATTCCTGCATGCCAAAACCTCACACATTTTCCTGGCCTGATTCTGGAAGGGACAGAGTGGATTAGGGACCTGCACACAGTGTGCAGAGCCTCTGAGGCAACAGTTAATCAACAAGGTTGCATGGATCCCTACACTGTGCAGGCGGCCACTGTAACTCCGTATCTAGCCTACTATGGGGAAAAAACAAAGGGGTTAGAGCCCTACAAAACCGTCAAGTGGGAGGTAGCTGTAGGGATGGCTGCAGCTCAGAGTGTGGGAACTGCAGTATGGGCCCAACAGATGGAAGGAGCTTCTGTGGTAAGGCAGGACAGAACAGCTGAGAGGCTGACCGTGTTGTGGGAGGACTGTGCGGGTAGCAGTGAGGGCAGAAGACCCGCTGCAGACCACCAAACTTCAGTGGAACAAGAAAGGAAAGAGCTAAGACACCACCCATTGCAGAGGGACTGTAGCAATGCAGACGCAGACAAAGACAGGCAAAGAAGGTACATGGGGTCAGAGTACGTGGTCTTCTGCTCTCTACAACATTTAACAGATGAAAAAGACAAAGAAAGTAAAGACAAGCACAAAAGACAGAGGTCATTTGCAAGCTCAGGCTCACAGACCAACAGTGACAAACTATGACTTCTGTCCTAGTCTTCTTTTCCCCATACCTAGCACCCATGGTTGGCTTTTCCTATTAAAACTGTTAAAATTTAAATATATATATCACAAGCAGTTTTAGAAAAGTTACGTTTTTAATCTAAGGTTTCTCCAGCATCTGAGTTGTTTCATTGTCATCACCATGGTTACCACTCGCTTAGCCAATTCCCGAACCGTGGGGTCATCACTCTAAGTCTCCTGTGATAAACAACACTGTGCTGAACACCTTCAGACAGAAGCATGCTTCTGTCGACTCTTTATTAAGGCCCTAGGACAAGCTTTCGAAGGCAGAATGATTAAACATGTGTGTGAAAAGCATAAAGAACTTGGCCTCCAGGGGCTGGCTAGTAAGCTTAAACAGATCTGTGTTCTTGTATGGCTGAACCCCACCACAGCCACTGGCCCCCGCTCCCACCCCACCCACTCCACTCCACCCCGCCCCCCACCCCCGGCACAGCACACCAGACGCAGCTCACTGTGTGTTCGCCCTTCTCTCATGCCAATCCAGGGAGCTAGTTTTTTGGGGTTTTGTAGTTTTTAATTGGCATTTTTGTTGTTGTTATTGTTCTAATTTTTTTCCCTCCTGCGTTCTGGGATTAGAGGTGCGCACCACCCCTGGTTTATGTGGTGCCTGGACTGAACTCAGGGCTTTGCGTATGCTGGATGAACACTCAGCTGAGCTGCACACCTAGCCCTGCTCCAACTCTTATAAGCCATGCGTATCTGCCTGCTTGGGTCCTCTGTTCATCTTTCTATTGTGACGTCTGTCTTCTTCCTATTATTGTTTGAGGAAAGTTTTTTGTGTATTAAAGAGTAGAGAAAATGGCCACAATTATACAGTGATTTGGGGAGTAAAAACAAATAGTTTGAAGAAAGCATAAATATGCCCATCTACATATTTAAGGCTTGTTCTCTTTTTAAAGGTTTACCCCATAAAATACAGAAGTGTTTTATAAACATTTATTTACTTTATTTTATTGATTTTTCAAGACACAGTTTCTCTGTGTAGCCCCAGCTGTCCTGGAACTCGCTCTGTAGACCAGGCTGGTCTCAAACTCAGAGACACCCCCCACCCCACCCCCCACCCCCGCCTCTGCCTCCAGAGTGCTAAGATTAAAGGCGTAACCACCACCACCTGGCTTTGTGAACGTTTATAAAAATAAAAAAAGAAAATGCCCATTAACAACAAATGTTCACCCACTCTTCCTGAGTGGAGCTGTGCTCACCTACTCTTCCTGAATAGAACTGTGCTCACTCACTCTTCCTGAGTGGAGCTGTGCTCACCCACTCTTCCTGAGTGGAGCTGTGCTCACCTACTCTTCCTGAGTGGAGCTGTGCTCACTCACTCTTCCTGAGTGGAGCTGTGCTCACCCACTCTTCCTGAGTGGAGCTGTGCTCACCCACTCTTCCTGAGTGGAGCTGTGCTCACCTACTCTTCCTGAGTGGAACTGTGCTCACCCACTCTTCCTGAGTGGAGCTGTGCTCACCTACTCTTCCTGAGTGGAGCTGTGCTCACCCACTCTTCCTGAGTGGAGCTGTGCTCACCTACTCTTCCTGAGTGGAGCTGTGCTCACCTATACTCTTCCTGAGTGGAGCTGTGCTCACCTACTCTTCCTGAGTGGAGCTGTGCTCACCTACTCTTCCTGAGTGGAGCTGTGCTCACCTACTCTTCCTGAGTGGAGCTGTGCTCACCTACTCTTCCTGAGTGGAGCTGTGCTCACCCACTCTTCCTGAGTGGAGCTGTGCTCACCTACTCTTCCTGAGTGGAACTGTGCTCACTCACTCTTCCTGAGTGGAACTGTGCTCACCCCACTCTTCCTGAGTGGAGCTGTGCTCACCCACTCTTCCTGAGTGGAGCTGTGCTCACCTACTCTTCCTGAGTGGAACTGTGCTCACCCCACTCTTCCTGAGTGGAGCTGTGCTCACCCACTCTTCCTGAGTGGAGCTGTGCTCACCTACTCTTCCTGAGTGGAGCTGTGCTCACCTACTCTTCCTGAGTGGAGCTGTGCTCACCTACTCTTCCTGAGTGGAGCTGTGCTCACCTACTCTTCCTGAGTGGAGCTGTGCTCACCTACTCTTCCTGAGTGGAGCTGTGCTCACCTACTCTTCCTGAGTGGAGCTGTGCTCACTCACTCTTCCTGAGTGGAGCTGTGCTCACCCACTCTTCCTGAGTGGAGCTGTGCTCACCCACTCTTCCTGAGTGGAGCTGTGCTCACCCACTCTTCCTGAGTGGAGCTGTGCTCACCCACTCTTCCTGAGTGGAGCTGTGCTCACCCACTCTTCCTGAGTGGAACTGTGCTCACCTACTCTTCCTGAGTGGAGCTGTGCTCACTCACTCTTCCTGAGTGGAACTGTGCTCACCTACTCTTCCTGAGTGGAGCTGTGCTCACCCACTCTTCCTGAGTGGAGCTGTGCTCACCCACTCTTCCTGAGTGGAGCTGTGCTCACCCACTCTTCCTGAGTGGAGCTGTGCTCACCCACTCTTCCTGAGTGGAGCTGTGCTCACCCACTCTTCCTGAGTGGAGCTGTGCTCACCCACTCTTCCTGAGTGGAACTGTGCTCACCTACTCTTCCTGAGTGGAGCTGTGCTCACTCACTCTTCCTGAGTGGAACTGTGCTCACCCACTCTTCCTGAGTGGAGCTGTGCTCACCCACTCTTCCTGAGTGGAACTGTGCTCACCTACTCTTCCTGAGTGGAGCTGTGCTCACCCACTCTTCCTGAGTGGAACTGTGCTCACCCACTCTTCCTGAGTGGAGCTGTGCTCACCCACTCTTCCTGAGTGGAGCTGTGCTCACCCACTCTTCCTGAGTGGAGCTGTGCTCACTCACTCTTCCTGAGTGGAGCTGTGCTCACCTACTCTTCCTGAGTGGAGCTGTGCTCACTCACTCTTCCTGAGTGGAGCTGTGCTCACCCACTCTTCCTGAGTGGAGCTGTGCTCACCCACTCTTCCTGAGTGGAGCTGTGCTCACCCACTCTTCCTGAGTGGAGCTGTGCTCACTCACTCTTCCTGAGTGGAGCTGTGCTCACCTACTCTTCCTGAGTGGAGCTGTGCTCACTCACTCTTCCTGAGTGGAGCTGTGCTCACCCACTCTTCCTGAGTGGAACTGTGCTCACCTACTCTTCCTGAGTGGAGCTGTGCTCACCTACTCTTCCTGAGTGGAGCTGTGCTCACCCACTCTTCCTGAGTGGAACTGTGCTCACTCACTCTTCCTGAGTGGAGCTGTGCTCACCCCACTCTTCCTGAGTGGAGCTGTGCTCACCCACTCTTCCTGAGTGGAGCTGTGCTCACCTACTCTTCCTGAGTGGAACTGTGCTCACCCACTCTTCCTGAGTGGAACTGTGCTCACCCCACTCTTCCTGAGTGGAGCTGTGCTCACCCACTCTTCCTGAGTGGAGCTGTGCTCACCCACTCTTCCTGAGTGGAGCTGTGCTCACCTACTCTTCCTGAGTGGAGCTGTGCTCACCCACTCTTCCTGAGTGGAACTGTGCTCACTCACTCTTCCTGAGTGGAGCTGTGCTCACCCCACTCTTCCTGAGTGGAGCTGTGCTCACCCACTCTTCCTGAGTGGAGCTGTGCTCACCTACTCTTCCTGAGTGGAACTGTGCTCACTCACTCTTCCTGAGTGGAACTGTGCTCACCCCACTCTTCCTGAGTGGAGCTGTGCTCACCCACTCTTCCTGAGTGGAACTGTGCTCACCCACTCTTCCTGAGTGGAACTGTGCTCACTCACTCTTCCTGAGTGGAACTGTGCTCACTCACTCTTCCTGAGTGGAACTGTGCTCACCCCACTCTTCCTGAGTGGAACTGTGCTCACCTACTCTTCCTGAGTGGAGCTGTGCTCACCTATACTCTTCCTGAGTGGAGCTGTGCTCACCTACTCTTCCTGAGTGGAACTGTGCTCACCCCACTCTTCCTGAGTGGAGCTGTGCTCACCCACTCTTCCTGAGTGGAGCTGTGCTCACCCACTCTTCCTGAGTGGAGCTGTGCTCACCCCACTCTTCCTGAGTGAAACTGTGCTCACCCCACTCTTTCTGAGTGGAGCTGTGCTCACTCACTCTTCCTGAGTGGAGCTGTGCTCACCCACTCTTCCTGAGTGGAGCTGTGCTCACTCACTCTTCCTGAGTGGAGCTGTGCTCACCTACTCTTCCTGAGTGGAGCTGTGCTCACCTACTCTTCCTGAGTGGAGCTGTGCTCACCCACTCTTCCTGAGTGGAGCTGTGCTCACCTACTCTTCCTGAGTGGAGCTGTGCTCACCTACTCTTCCTGAGTGGAGCTGTGCTCACCCACTCTTCCTGAGTGGAGCTGTGCTCACTCACTCTTCCTGAGTGGAGCTGTGCTCACCCACTCTTCCTGAGTGGAACTGTGCTCACCCACTCTTCCTGAGTGGAACTGTGCTCACCCCACTCTTCCTGAGTGGAGCTGTGCTCACTCACTCTTCCTGAGTGGAGCTGTGCTCACCCACTCTTCCTGAGTGGAACTGTGCTCACCCCACTCTTCCTGAGTGGAACTGTGCTCACCCACTCTTCCTGAGTGGAACTGTGCTCACCCCACTCTTCCTGAGTGGAGCTGTGCTCACTCACTCTTCCTGAGTGGAGCTGTGCTCACCCACTCTTCCTGAGTGGAACTGTGCTCACCCCACTCTTCCTGAGTGGAGCTGTGCTCACCCACTCTTCCTGAGTGGAACTGTGCTCACCCACTCTTCCTGAGTGGAGCTGTGCTCACCCACTCTTCCTGAGTGGAGCTGTGCTCACCCCACTCTTCCTGAGTGGAGCTGTGCTCACCCCACTCTTCCTGAGTGGAGCTGTGCTCACCCCACTCTTCCTGAGTGGAGCTGTGCTCACCCACTCTTCCTGAGTGGAGCTGTGCTCACCCACTCTTCCTGAGTGGAGCTGTGCTCACCCACTCTTCCTGAGTGGAGCTGTGCTCACTCACTCTTCCTGAGTGGAACTGTGCTCACTCACTCTTCCTGAGTGGAGCTGTGCTCACTCACTCTTCCTGAGTGGAGCTGTGCTCACCTACTCTTCCTGAGTGGAACTGTGCTCACTCACTCTTCCTGAGTGGAACTGTGCTCACCCCACTCTTCCTGAGTGGAGCTGTGCTCACCCCACTCTTCCTGAGTGGAGCTGTGCTCACCCACTCTTCCTGAGTGGAGCTGTGCTCACCCACTCTTCCTGAGTGGAACTGTGCTCACCCCACTCTTCCTGAGTGGAGCTGTGCTCACCCACTCTTCCTGAGTGGAGCTGTGCTCACCCACTCTTCCTGAGTGGAGCTGTGCTCACCCACTCTTCCTGAGTGGAGCTGTGCTCACTCACTCTTCCTGAGTGGAACTGTGCTCACTCACTCTTCCTGAGTGGAGCTGTGCTCACCCACTCTTCCTGAGTGGAACTGTGCTCACTCACTCTTCCTGAGTGGAACTGTGCTCACCCACTCTTCCTGAGTGGAGCTGTGCTCACCCACTCTTCCTGAGTGGAGCTGTGCTCACCTACTCTTCCTGAGTGGAACTGTGCTCACCCACTCTTCCTGAGTGGAGCTGTGCTCACTCACTCTTCCTGAGTGGAGCTGTGCTCACCCACTCTTCCTGAGTGGAGCTGTGCTCACCTATACTCTTCCTGAGTGGAGCTGTGCTCACCCACTCTTCCTGAGTGGAACTGTGCTCACCCACTCTTCCTGAGTGGAGCTGTGCTCACCCACTCTTCCTGAGTGGAGCTGTGCTCACCCACTCTTCCTGAGTGGAGCTGTGCTCACCTATACTCTTCCTGAGTGGAGCTGTGCTCACCCACTCTTCCTGAGTGGAACTGTGCTCACCCACTCTTCCTGAGTGGAGCTGTGCTCACCCACTCTTCCTGAGTGGAACTGTGCTCACCTATACTCTTCCTGAGTGGAGCTGTGCTCACCCACTCTTCCTGAGTGGAACTATGCTCACCTACTCTTCCTGAGTGGAGCTGTGCTCACCCACTCTCCTGAGTGGAATTATGCTTGCCCACTCTTCCTGAATAGAGCTATGCTCCACCTGCTTTTATTTTGTGGCTCCAATTGTTCCCACTTTGCCTATTCATCCCTAGCATTCAGTTGGCCACACTCACCTCTGATATATCCCAACTGTTTTGGTTTGTTGGTCTGGATGCTTTCTCTCTGGACTACACATGCTCCAGGCTCATCCTGCACATTCCTTGCCCAGTCCTAAAATATGTCTTTTCTCCAAGGAACTCTGGTTTCATTTATTAGATGATACTATTAGAAAACAAAATTGTTTCTGAGATTAGCTTGCTGAATGGACTACTGACGCTTTTGGCCTTCTCAGTGGGGAAAGCAAGCGAAAGCGAGTGCATACGCACACGAGAGAGAGAGAGCGAGAGAGAGAGAGAGAGAGAGAGAGAGAGAGAGAGAGAGAGAGAGAGAGAGAGAGAGAGCGCTCATATGTATGTGTCTGTGCATGCGAATGTGTGTATTCATGTAAACATGTGTGAGTGTTTGCATATGCATACCTGTATGTTCAATGTGTGTGCATTAGGATGTGTGAGCATGTGTGCATAAGTACATGTGAGTCTCTGAGTGTACCTGTACATGTGCATACCTGTGTGTGTACATGTATACATGTTTCAGTGTATGTGTGTATGTGTGTGTATGCATATATTAGCCATGTATACAGTCACAGCTGTATTTCTCTATGCAAACAGATTGGGGGGGAGGGTGTTTGAGACAAAGTTTCTGTATGTAGCCCTGGCTGTCCTGGAACTTTCTCTGTAGACCAGGCTGGTCTTGAATTCATAGAGATCCACCTGCCTCTGCCTCCCAAGTGCTGGGATTAAAGGTGTATGGCACCACTGCCTGGCCATTCTTTAAGTAAAATTCATATGAATTCATACTGCTATTCCCAACTCTAAGCCATTATTAGCATACGGGCTCTAGCTTTTCCCTTTGCTTGTCTGTAATTCCCATTCCACCAGACAGAAACCAGTTCCCAGGATCTGCCAAGCATATCTGAGCTGTCCAGGGCTAGCTCACATCCTTCAGCACTGTTTTGTAACTGTTAGCCTGCTGGAAGAGCACTTGCAGACAGGACACAGTGCTCTGTATAGTTATGCCCCTGTGAGCCAGCTTTAACTCAGGTCAGCACCATCGCTCTTGCCCTCCAAGGAAGTCACGTCACAGTCTTGTGAGTGTGTGCAGGTATGTGCTCACTAGTCTTTTGTTTGCATCTGCTCTAGGAGCCCTCCGTCTTTAAGTTGAAGTTTCTAGTTAGTGTGTGTTGAGGTCCTGGTGCTTTAACATTTTGTGGGGTTTCATAAAGACACTGCCATATATTCACCTTCACCATATACGGAATTGCCTCACCCTCTTACACATGCAGGGCTGGGCTGGAGGTGCGGTTCACTGGGTAAACACTTGCCTAGCAAGCAAAAAGCACAAGACAAAACTGGCAACAGGGGCTCCTTTGTGCTCCACCAACTCACGCCTCTCCTTCTCAAGCATCTCACAGCTATGGATCTATCTAGTCTCTGTAGTTTTACCTTTTCCAGAATGCATGGAAAGACAGGGAAGGGAACAGAAAGCACCAGGGAGTCTTCTACACTGGCTTTCACCTTGAAATATACACTGACAAGTCCCCTAAGTCTGTGTGACTTCACAGCTCATTCTACTTTTTAAGTAAACACTATCCCACGTGTTTGCAGACCCCTGTGGAAGAGGTCATCTCAGATCCTTCATCTTTAATGACTATTAACAAGCTGCCATGAAGATTGCTGTGCTAATCTCTCTCCACACACACCCCATGTCTCTCTGTCTCTCTGTGTCTCTCTCTTTGTCTCTGTCTGCCTGCCTGCCTGTGTTTGTCTGTCTCTGTGCCTGCCTGTCTGTCTGTCTGTCTGTCTGTCTGTCTGTCTCTCTCTCTCTCTCTCTCTCTCTCTCTCTCTCTCTCTGTGTGTGTGTGTGTGTGTGTGTGTGTGTGTGTGTGTGTGTGTGTGTGCGCGTGCGCGCGCACGCTTGCACGCCTCTGGGTCAGTGCATGAAGGTGGACCACATTTGTGCCATCCTGCATGCCCAACACTGAGTGACTTGTGCTGCCTCGGTTCCTCAGCAGCCCGATTGAGAGCCGTGGCTGTTCTGTACCATGGAGGAAAGACACGCAACCTCTTCTTATGATCATTTGCTGACACCTGTGGTCCTTCGCACACGCAGCTCCCAGTCTTTGTCTTCATGCTTTTAACCATGTCTTTTACACAATGAAAAAAATCTGAGTCTTAAATTCCCAACTTACTGGCTGTCCCCAAGGGGTCTTTTGGTTTCTAATAGCTCATCAAATCCGAGGGCATAAAGAGTCCCTGTCTGTGTCTCCTAAAGGTTCACGTTTAAGTATCTTATCTCTTTTGAGTTAATTTTCATGAAAGGCTTAAAGTCTGTATCTAAATTCATTTTCTCACACACACACACACACACACACACAGAGACAGAGACAGAGACAGACAGACAGACAGACAGAGACAGAGAGAGGGAGGGAAGGCGGGAGGGTAGGCACTTCAGCTGTCTCAGCAGAGTCTCAGCCTGCATTCTGTCCCACTGGCCCAGGTGCCTCTGCTCTTCTGTTTACAGTGAATCTGTAATGTTCTTCTCTTCTTCCCAGAACCACCCTTTCCTGCTTTATACCCAGAGGGAATTTTTTGGGTTTTTTTTCTTTATCTTTTTATTGTATTACATATTTTAAAAGATGGGAAGAAAGACCGATAAGATACGAAAACCAGAAGGGTCAGTAAATTCTATCTCTCTGGAAAGGACTGCATAGTTGGCGGTACAACTAGAGAATTTGCAGGTAGAAGTTGAAGCATTTGGAAAGCAAAACACACTGTTGGTAAAGGGAGAACACCTGGTAACTAAGAGGCAGTGTTTCCCACAATTGCTCCACGTGCCAGGTGTCCCGAGCACCAGTGTGCAGAAGGGAATGGAGAAAAACGGGAAGCCAGAGAGGCTGTAAAGGTTCTAGAGGAACAGGAAAGCAGGCAGACCCAAAAGGGGTGCTCAAAGAGAATTGTGAGGATGGAGAAGGACCTGCGAGATTTACAGTCTCGGCAGGCTCAGCAGCAAGCAAGAGTGGAGCAGCTGGAGAAGGCTTTCCAGGAAGGGGAACATCACCTCCAGAATCAGGCTCTAATGGAAGAACTAAATCAAAGCAAGAAGGACCTTGAGAAAATCATTCAAACCAAGAACAAAGAATTGGAGGAGACCAAGGAGGAAAAGGACAAGGCCCAAGCACAGAAGGAGGACGCTCTCAGCACATGAATGATGTGCTGGAGAACGAGCTACAGTGCATTATCTGCTCAGAACACTTCATCGAGGCTATCACCTGAACTGTGCCCACAGTTTCTGCTCCTTCTGTATCAAGGAGCAGATGAAATGGACAGCAGAGTGTCCCCTGTGTTGGAAGGATATTGAGTCCGAAAGCCACTCCCTGGTTCTGGACAACTGCATTAACAAGGTGGTGGACAGTCTCAGCTCAGAAGTGAGGGAATGAACATGTGTCTTTATTAGGGAACAAAAAGCAAACAGAGTGTCATGAAGGTCATGTGAGAGACTAGGGGGATGGCTGCTCAGAGGGGACCAGACGATTTCCTGGACTCCCTCAGGCTGCTCTGCCATCATCTGGGAAGCCACGCTCTGCAATGCTCCTGCATATGTATCCAATAAGATGAAGAAATGTTTTGCATATTCTAATATAAAGCACATTACTGGTATACCACACAATCCTACAGGACAGGCAGTTGCAGAAAGAGCTAATCATACCTTAAAAGCGATGCTTATTAAACAAAAAGGAAGCATAAAGACCCCCAGGGACATATTAAATAATGCTTTGTTGACTTTAAATTTTCTTAATGTTGATGAAAAAGGAACAACAGCAGCTGAGAGACATTTGGTTATAGAAAAAAACTGAGGAACTAGGACGGCCAATATATTATAAGGACCTGTTGACAATGGACTGGAAACCTGCAAAAGTTTCGAGATGGGGTGTGGTTATGCTCATGTATCTACAAGGAATGAAAAAATATGGTTACTGACAAAACTTATAAAGATTAGGTATGACCAGGGAAGACCTCCTACTACCTGAAACATGAATGTGTGCATAAAGCAAGGGAATCTTAAGGGCTGCCTGGTCCTTATGGCATGCCACTCTTTCATACAGCATGGATATTATAGCTTAAACAGAAGAATAAAGTTGATGCCTTACACATGCTCAAAAATAGGGCAGACGTTTATCTTTAATTTGTACACTTTGGATACTCCATATACGTGTAGAAATGTACCTAACTAATACTTTTCAAAAGTTTGCTTATTTTCAGAGCAAAAAAACAGATAATAGTGAAGTCAAAGCAGGTATCCCAGGTGATTCAACCTCAAAGGCTGCCTCCACTACTGTTTCCTCAAGAATTTGCAGGTGTATCAACTTTAAAAGGGCTAGCCCAAAGGATCGATCCCAAAAAGACTGGACTGAAACAGATACAGCTTGCTTTTCCAGCACTTAGTCAATATCTTATTTTTCTAAGGGTACCCAAAAGATGTTTTCACCCCCAGACAACAAAAAGTAATTTTGAGAACATGACACTCCCATTCCCAATAGGTGGGGTGTGTGTTTTGGGTGGGTTATCAATGTTTGTTATTGTCTAGGGGGGTTGGTTATAAGTTAGTAAAGGTTACATTACATCCCCACTACCCTTCTTTCTCTCTTATTTTTCTATCCTATCTAGTGTTAGGGGAAAGGAGGGAAAAGGGAAGGATAAAAGGGGAGGATATAGAACTATAGGATAAAAGGTAGATTATTGAATCTACTAGCCTTAAATATTTTATATTGGCATTGTAGATCATTAGAAATTTAAGATTATTTTGTTCAACTTCTGCTTTATGTATTATACATATTGTATATCGATAGATTTTTTTCAATGTCTGCTTAATGTCTTGTACATATGCAACTCATTTAAAAATGTGATGTAAAGGTCTAATCTAATGAGAGGTAACTATTACAAACTGTTCAGGATGGTTAGAGATACAAG
This sequence comes from Acomys minous, assembly GCF_964271855.1. Classification (NCBI taxonomy): domain Eukaryota; kingdom Metazoa; phylum Chordata; class Mammalia; order Rodentia; family Muridae; genus Acomys; species Acomys minous. The sequence goes on from NC_140491.1 coordinate 71,027,411, forward strand.
TTAGTAGTTAGTCACCTATAAATCTTATTTGTAGCCTTGTTATATACTAGTTTAGTTAAATACAGAAAAAGCTTTATTTAGTTTCTTATATATGTTTTCAAGGTTAAGCAGATAGCTAGAAACAAGCAATGCTTGTCTATTTAGATATACTGAGATAGATATGCTGATTGATTGATAAAGAGATAGATAGATATGATTATGCACTATAATAAATAGATAGATGGTCTTCAAACACTTCAGAGATCTACAGAATATGGCATTTAATAATAAAGGGCTTTTCTGACAGAGAGATATATCTGCTCCTAGCAGCACCTCCAGTCTACTTCAATGAAGATGATGGGCATCAAAGAAACAAGAGTGGCTGAATAGCCACTGGACCAAGGCTTATCTCTACTGCTGAGAGCAGGCTGACTCTCCAAATGGTGATCAAGTATAGCACTGAGAAACTGGCTATCCAGCTTTGCAGAGACTAGGTGGGCCAGTCCTTCAAAATTCCTGCTTCACAGAAGAGTCTGTCAGATATCTGGAGCTGGCAGGCTGAAGACTGAATGCCCCAACGATGGAGGAAAAATCTGTGACTGTCCAGGCAGTCAACTCTCTCTGTCTTGTCTATATTTTTGGAAGTTGCTTGCCTACATTTCCTTTATATTAGATAATATTTCCTTCTTAAGTCTCTGATGGGATTGAAGACTAGATAGCCATAGTATTACTATAAGCATTAGTTTAAGAGCTTAAAACATGTTTAGATGTTGAAAGTATAAATTATAATAAAATGATTTAGGAAAACTTTGGACACTATGATAGGACTCAGTAGGATAGGATAGATAGTGGAATAATTTCTCCAAGATTGTCAAATACAAATGGACTGACCCTTGTAAATGTAACTTTTCCTGGATAATTCTCATAATTATTTTTATTGTATATAGTTTATTTTTTTAATAGAAAGGGGGATCTATAGTAGATATAAACATATTTTTGTTTTGATCCCAAGTGTGGGATGGGGAACAGACTTGTGAGGGAACAGGTGTTGTTTATTCACTAGAAGACAAACCACCTAGTGCAGGGCTTGGTTTTTGCCAACTGAAACACATCTGACTACAGACTCTGAAAGGAAATATATATATGAGCCCAAAACAGGAGGCAGGGCTTTTTGGGTCTTGGTATTGTTTAGCTGTTCATCGCTCCACTTTGAGATGCTCCTAAAGAGAACTGCTCCAGCGAAGGCTTTGAGGCTCCAGGTTCCGGCTGTTGTTCCAGGTTCCGGCTGTTGTTCCAGGTTCTGGCTGCTGTTCCAGGTTCCGGCTGTTGTTCCAGGTTCTGGCTGCTGTTCCAGGTTCCGGCTGTTGGTCCAGGTTCCAGTAGCAACACACACCCGGTGTCTCACTACTAAGATCTCAGGGGACATCACTTTCAAACATGGGTGCTTCCTTCTACAAACTAACTTCACCTTCATTGTTTGGGATTAAAGGCGTGTACCACCATGCAAGCCTGGACCTAAGCTTTTATTTACCTGAAATTTGTTCTATACCAGGCTGTCCTTGAACTTAATCTGTTTGCCTCTGTCTCCTGGATTAAAGGCTTGTTTGTATTCCAGCCAGATCACACAGACCTAGGTCTTTGGATGTGATCTCTTGCCGGAGCAGCCATGTTCTGAATTAAGATTCCTCTGCACAAGTTCACATATGTGTGCTTTCTGGAAGCAGGTTCAGATGTGATACTGTCAGACCCTCACAATAACACAAAAGATCAGGGTAAACTAATTCCATTGGGCAGGGACACACAGCAGACCTTGGGTGACCCTAGTGGACTTCTACTATCCTGTTGCTCTATGAGCAAATCCTTAGACATACAGATACCACAGAAGGGCAGGCAGGCTGAGCAGGACACTTGACACTGGGTTTCCAGTTTGATCCCAGATGCTCCAGCAACTTCCTTCTAGCCTTCTGACCCTCAGACTTTCCTAGCAGCCTCTGCAACACCTACACCCACTACCTCCCAGACACCACACTCTGTTATCCTTATGATAGCTCCCCGTAGGGTTGTTGCTATTCTTATGAGGCTCTCAGGAGGGAGGTGGGCCGCTAGCTCTGATCTGGAGTCTGATAAGGTATCTTGTCTTCACATAGTTCAGGTCCACCCATAAGTGGACCAGTGAGCTCATCTTCAAGACAGCAGTCCCAGCAGTGGACCAGGGCTGGCCTCTGGCCAGTTCTCCAGCCAGTACTCCTAGGCTGTCCAGAGGCTGCTGGCTGTCCATGAGCCTGCATTTCCTGGAGCATAATGTTTGAGAAAACATGGCTTGATTGCTCACAGCACCACTTGGTCTGAAATAGACACAGCACAACTGTTTGCAACATGGGCTGTACTGCCCTTGCCAAGATGACCTGGAATCCCTGTGTGAAACAGATTACAGAGTCCCCAAGGGCCCATCCTCTATGAGTTTCATGGCTGAACAGAGGTGGGGCCGGGGTTGGCTCCCACTCAGAGTTTTGTTAAGGAAACTCTGAATCCTCTGACAGTGTGTACACATCTGACTCCTCCTCCTCCCCCTCTTCCTTCTCCTCTTCCTGCTCTTCCTCCTCCTTCTCCTTCTTTTTTTGTGTTTTGGTTCCGTTTTTTCCAAGACAGGACTTCTCTGTGTTGTCCTGGAACTCACTATGTAAACTAGGTTGCCCTCAAACTTAGAGGTCCACCTGCCTTTGCCTCCACCTCCTGAGTGCTGGGATTAAAGGTGTGTACCACTACACCACTACACTGAGCTTCTTTTCCTTTTTTTTTCTCAAGACAGGGTCTTTCTGTGTAGCCCTGGCTGTCCTAGACCTAGCTTTGTAGACCAGGCTGGCCTTGAACTCAGAGAGATATGCCTGCCTCTGCCTCCCAAGTCATTTCTCTATTCAAGCAAACTGTACAGGCCCCCTAGCACAAAGGTATCTATGCTGTTCTTGGCTCCTCAAACAAACAAAGCACACAGGCCAGCCCCAGTCTTGGCCTCCAGACTACAAGCCAGTATCTATCTGAGGCCCTTGCTGTCCATGGATGGATGCAGAGGCAGCAAAAGGCTGAAGAGGTTGAGCAACAGTGATGTACAGGGCCAGGCATTTCCGAGAGGAAAGGCCCAGCTGAACAAGACCCCAGGGGAACATGGACTCCAGTACCCAGAGCACTAGTCACAGCTATGCAACCTTTAGGTCACTGTCATCATTGGAAATCAGAGAAGCAAGAAAAACAAAAAACCAAGAAAAGGACTATGTGGAGGTAAGCTTTGTGCAAAGGGAGCCTTGAGCGAGCTTACTATGGAAGCCTAGCACTAGGGGTTCTGGGGGAGAAATCAGATGTGCTGGCCCCTTCAGTTGGTCCATTTGCCTCTGAGTTTCTCGCTTGCTCCCATAAGCCCATCTCTTTACACTGCAGGAGGAGGTGTCTCTTCATGTTCGAAGCCAGAGTTCTGACTGGAGCAAGTGAGCTGCAGCGTGTAGGGTCAGGAGGGTCAAGATACAGGAAGCGCAACTCAAGAAGTGTCTCCTAAGCACCCCATTCACTGCTTCATGCGTGGTCACTGAGGGTCCTTGACACACAAGCCTGACATTGGCAAGGCGGTAGGGACATGACGATGCACAGGACATACAAGTCTTCACACCACAGAACACACCAAGCAATGACAGTTGAGGACCATATGGAGACAAACAAAAAGGTGCAATGGGATGTTTGATGGGGAGATGCTGGGTGCTCCCTGCAGAAGTGACACTCAGAGTAAAACAGGAAAGAAGAGTCCTGAGCCAAGAGCATAGTGCATGGGGACAGGAGGCCTATCAGGACAGAGGTACGGCAGAGAGGGCAGGCCAGGATGCTGGAGTCTGGAGAAGTTGGGAGGCAGAAAAGTGAAGCAAGAAGGGAAAGTAAAGGTAGACTCCCCCACCTGACCTCCCGGGCCCTGAGCTTCTGTAAGGTGACACCAGCACAGGAACCTAAGTCCCCACTCACTCTGGAGACTGGACAGCTGTGGGCAGTGAGGAATGAGGACCAGGACCCAGGCTCAGGAGGCTGGGATGAAAGCCTGAAGGGCTTCAGGCACAGTGGACTGCCACGAAGACAGGCACATTCGAGGCACCTTGCTTACCTGGTTGAACCTCCTGGTAAAGGCCACGACGTTAGGGGCAAGGCTGTGTTTCTCCTTCTTACTCCATCCGCAGCTGGCCAATTCCTGGGAAGCACAGAGTTGGTGTCAACAGGAATTCAGTCAGGATGCAAAATACACAGGGCATCTGGCTGAAGCCTTGGCTATGCCTGAGCTCCCCAGATCTGAAGAAGGCTGGTCTACAGGTAAGGTTAACATTCAGGCAGCTCAGAGGAGAGGTGGAGACTCCCCACAACTGTGCCCCTACTCCCCAAGATTTCTGTGTCAAATATTTACTACTGTCACTCTGCCAGCTGCTCTGGAACCAAGAGGCCTTTTTACAGTGCAAATTGTCAGAGAGGGCACAAATGCTCAAACCAGTAGGACTCATCCTGTCCTGGATAAGGCTCCAGGGCTAGCCTAAAATTAAAACCCAGCTGAGGAATGTCAGATTTTGTTGGTCACATAGCATCATCTTGCAATCAGGCAAAGTCCCAGGCCACGCCCTCAACACCCAGAGATGCTTCTGGGATTACCTGGGATTCCTTCCTGAAGCTGGCCCCTCCCATCTCTTCTACAGCCAAAGAGACATTAGAGAAAAGTACTACTAGTGCAGGAGCATATATCTGCTTTCCCAGCAGGCTTAGCAGTGTGATTTGATGGACCAAAGTAGCTAAGTTTTACCTGTCACCAAAGTTAGCTCCTATTTGGACCGCAGGAGCCATCATGTGGGGTCAGGTCAAGGCAGGCAAGCACAAGGTGTAGTTTAGCAACCTTGGACTCTAGTTGGTATGGACTGTGCCTGAGACCTCACACCTGCACACCTGCATGTACTGTGCAAATGTCCCTCCTCTAATACTGCACGTGACACCTGAGACCTCACACCTGCATGTACTGTGCAAATGTCCCTCCTCTAACACTGCACGTGGCACCTGAGAACTCACACCTGCATGTACTTTGTACATGTCCTTCTCTGAACAATCAACCTAGCAACCTGTTAGCAAGTTAGGACGCCCACCTGCACAGAGCTGCAGACATTCCCCTCTTTGAACAATGGAGTAAGTTTCTCCTGCCATTTAATGACCATTAGACAGACGGACTCTATTAAACTGCACTTCAATTATATCCAGGTACGAGTCTGGAGTCCCAATCCAACCTGAATTAGAGTGAGTACCTGAACAATAAGGCAAACTGTGTCCTCTAAGTGAACTTTGGGGAGGATCCCTTATTTAGCATCCCCTGCCTGTGCATAATTGGGCAGACATGACTAACATCAAATGCATCATGGGAAAGGACATGCACTGTGAATGAAAGTTTACATAACTCAAGCCCGCCAATCAGAACAGAGAACCACCCACACTACAGCCCTCAGCATCCAAACTCCTTCTTCTTGAAACCTCAAATTATAATCATGTACTCATGCAGCCGCTGTTACTCTTGACAGCGTGTTTTTTCATGACATGTACTATCACTCTGCTCCAATAATGTTTCCTTGTCAATTTGTCAATCTGTGTGAGTAAGAGGCCAAGAACCTAGGAACCACCAGGGAAATTTGGAGGCTATAAGAAAACCAAGGCAAGGCTCTCCCACAAAGACCCAGCACGCCCAGCCTGTGCTGTGGGGTGCTCTGACAGAGAAGAGAGGGAGGGACATTCTCCATCTCAACTTCTGAGACCCACTGATTCTGACCAGGCCTCCGCCTTATAAACAACTTTATTTATAAGTATACACCTGGAACATCTTAAAGATCCTCAGTGAAAATCAACTGCTAATAGGCTGGAACAAGTGGAAGTTGGGAGTTGGACTAGTGGAAACAAAGAAAAAACTTGCTGTCTGGATGGTGGCATCTGAAGCAAGTGCTCATCGGAGCACCTCAGGACCCAGTGATGCCGCAGCCAGGCACATGTGGGAAGCCAGCTACAGCCAAACTGTAGCCTGTGCGGCTGCAACACGGACTGCCTGGATATGTGGACACATGAAAACCAACCAGGAGCTGGGACACACCTCTTCCTGGCTGCCTCACATCTGTGAACAGCCACTGTCACCCCCATGAAGACAGTGAACCAGGACTTGGTCAAGTCCTCACCTTCACAAGTTTAGACCCCAAGTCTGAAGACAATGATATCAATTAACACTAGCATTTGGCAGGTGCCACTGGAGTAGATACACAGGTGGTCCCCACACAGGCAGCCCCAACAGAGGCCCTTCATGCAGGGTTTCTCATAAAAACCACTATCACATCCCATTTTAAAACTGGGGCCAAGTGTCCATGCTCCTGAAAGAATGCCATGACTCCACTTCTCAGAATCCACGCCTGAATGAGTCTCTTGGTGATGGGGGCACCTGCTTGCTGTCTGCACCTTGTCTGAAATGTGTACTTGCATTCATTGCCAGGGCATAGTTCACCTGCCTGGACAGCACTGACTCCCCACTGTGCACACACACCAGTAAGCACATATTATATTGCTGCCCTGTTAG
>NC_140491.1:71726502-71781502 GCF_964271855.1 Acomys minous
ACTCTCCACTTTGTTTGAAACAGGAATTCCTCTGTTTCTGCCTCCCACATGACCACAGAGGAGTGGGGTTACAGACACTTACAACCTCACCCGTCTTTTAGACAAGTTGTAGGGATTTGAACTCAGGTCCTCCTGCTTGTGTGGCAAGTGCTTTACCCACTGAGCTGTCTCCCAGTCCTGCTTTAGAGTTTAGACAGAGCTGCTGCACGCTGCCCCCTGCTGATTGCTGTTTTTGCACTTTTCACTCTTAAGAACGCTATTTAAGAGCCACTCTGTATAATCCAAGTTTCACAGAATCCCCTCTGAGCCTGTGGTTTCTTGGATGTGGTTTCTGAAACCTAGGTACAGGCTTTTTGTTGTTGTTTTGTTTTACTCAGTGGGTAAAACACTTGCTACACAAACAAGAAGATCTGAATTTGATACCTGTAACCCACATGAGAAGCCAGCAGTGTGCTGTGTGTGCTGGAAATCCCAGCCCTGGTAGTGTGGACACAGGAAAATCCCTGGGACTTTCTGACTAGACAACCTTGTTTAACTGCAGAGTCCAGGTCAGTGAGCGAGGACTTTCAAAATGCAAGATGGACGTGGCACCTGAAGAGTGACACCTGAGGCTGACCTCTGGCTTTCATATTCACCTGTACACACACACACACACACACACACACACACACACACACACACACACACACCAAGAAAACACACTTGCACACACATGTGCAAATGCGCGCACACACATACAAAAGCACAGCACACATACATATTCACACAAGCACACATGCACAGGCATTTTTCATCCCAAGATTGTGCAAACATTCACACACACACACACACACACACACACACACACACACACACACGCAAACACATACACAGACCTTCATTTTTCATGTGGAAGTATGCCCATGAGATTTGTGTTGGTGTAACATGTGGGTAGGATCCAACTCCTTCCCCATGATGTACAGTAACCCTCAAACCTCCGGGTACATAGCTCTCCTTTCCCCAGTTCGCATGTCCCCTCTGTCACACTGAACTGTGGGGTTTTTCCTCTGCACATGCAGACACAGTTCTGCATCATTTTCTTAGAACCACCTCACATGTCCTGTGATCTGGTAAACTATCCTTTTCCAGATTCCTCAGCATTCAAACCCACTGAGGCTAGTAAGATGGCTCAGTGGGTAAAGGTGTTTGCTGTGCAAGCAGATGCCCTGAGTTCAATTCCCCAGAACCCTTGTAAAGGTGGAAGGAGAGAACTGACCCTGCAAGCTGTCCTCTGACCTCTACACATGTACACACACACACACACACACACACACACACACACACACACACACACACACAGCATATACATGAGTGTTAATTGGTTTCCTAGTTCAGTTTGTCCATTTTGAATGGAACCTTGGACTCTGCTGATTTTTTTGTTGTTGTTGTTTTTTCTCTGTGTAGCCTTGGCTGTCCTGGATTCACTTTGTAGATCAGGCTGGCCTCGAACTCACAGACATCCACATGCCTCTGCCTCCCAAGTGCTGGGATTAAAGGCGCTAGCTGATTTTTATTTAACAGCACTGTTGTCATCTTAGTGGGGTCTCACTACATTGTAAATTAATTTTTTAAGTGTGTATCTTCCTTCATATTGAGTCTCTCTATCCAAGAATACAAAATAACTTTTTACAGTCATCCTCTGTGCTCATCTATCATTATATATTAATTCTCATAATAAAATACTTGGTATTTGGTGTGTGGGTGTGTGTGTGTACTTGATTCTTTTATGTAGTAGTCTATCCTGCTATTGGACGATTTCATGGGTTATAATAGTTTTTTAGTTGGGTCCTTTCATAACCCAGCTGGACAGTCATATCATCTGCAGATAAAAATGATTTAACACCCCCACCTTTTAATTTTTATTCCTGTAATGTCTTTCTTTAATTACACTGGTGATTTCTTCCAGAACAATGCTAAATAATAGTCCACTGGACCAATATTGAACATTTTTGTTTTATTCTGACTTTAATGGGCATGCTTTTAGTGGTTTTCCCATTAAGCACTAAGCATAAATTATTTTTTTACTAATAAAAATATCAACTAAACATCAACTCAGCTTGTGGAAAGAGATGAATCTATCTCATATGCTAAAGAAATAACTATCCCTTCCTGTTTTATTAAATGCTTTAAAAATTAAGAATAGTTATTGAATTGTGCCAAATGTCTTCTCAGGGCTTGTGGAAATGTCCTCAGATCATTCTCTTTAGACCTATTAATGTGATGAATTATATTAATAGACAGTTTCCCCAGCTTTTTATTGTGAAAAATTTCAAATATGCATCAATGTTGAAAGAAGGTAAGTGTGGGTGAAGCGCTACCTCCTGGCTGGGTCCTGTAGGACAGAAGGTTGTGCTGACTTAGGCTTCAGTTCACCCCTGAGTCTTAAAGTCCACGTGGACAACCTAGTCTTGACATGTTGAACCTTCCCTGCGACACGCAGGATGTTCCTCTCCACCTGGACTGTAAGCACTGCACTATGGTGCATGTGTCTGCTTGTCTGTGTGTGTACTGAGGCCGGAAGAGACGGCGGGATCCACTGGAGTTATAAGTGGCCGACCGTGGACCACGATGTGGGTGTTGGGAAATGGACCACAAAGGCAACTCTCCACCTTCTTGTTTGCTGTTTTATTTGGACGTAATATTACATTTGTAATTACATGTGGTATAAATTTGTATGTGTGGAGTGTCTTGGTCAAGACCCAGGAGCTTTGTGTAAGCAAAACAATTTAAATTGTTTTATAAAACGTAGACACTGAGACAGTTTATGTAGTGTTGGGATTACTTGTCCCTTAAAAATAGGTAGAATCCCCCCGGAAAACTGTCTAGAGTGAGCTTTTTTTTTTTTTTTGAAACTATGGTGAAAGATGCGACAGATTTTGTTTCCTCTGTGGCAACATGTCTGTTAATCATTTCTTTCTCTTCTGGAGTCAGTTTTGATAATTTTTTTGTAATTAAAGTTTCAATATCTTCTAGTTTTTTACTTTAAAGTTGAGCCAAGTGTCACAATTATTGTAATTGTCCCTCCACTAATATTTATTTTCTAATTGCCATTTTCATCTAGTGTACTTTTTCTCTCTAATTTTAGGAAGAAATCACCAAATGTTTGCTATTCTTCCTCTAAAGGAAATTAAAAATCAGGGAAATCTGCCCTGCTAATTTTGAAAAGACTGGCCTACTTTTGATTTCAAAGATAGATAGGAGCTATGTAAAGTAGGAAAATTGTAGACCAACTTTACAGGTAGAATAAAAATCATAAGCAAATTCTTTGCTAAAAAAATCTGGTAGTGTTCTAATATATTACACTAAATGGATGGAAGAATAGTTCAATATCATGAAAAAAATCCACTTATATCAGCGCGTTAATAGAGGGGGGAAAAGAAACACATGGTAAACTTAATAGTCAGGAGATAAAGGAAAAACATTTGACAATGTCCAGCACCTTTTTATAATAAAAAATAAAAACTCTGGAGCTGGCAAGACAGCTCAGTGAGTAAAGTCACTTGCTGTGAAGTCTAACAATTTGAGTTCAATCTCTGGGGCTCTTGTGGCAGAAGGAGAGAACTGACTCCCAAAAGTTATCCTCTGAGCTAAACACACACCCCCCAAATAAATGCAAAAATAAAATAAAAATAAAGAGTTAGAGTAAAAAAGTGTACTTAATTTGACAAAGTTTATATAACTCAAGGCAGATGGTGCACTTGAAGTAGTTTTGAGACCTCAGTGTCCCTTATAATAAATAATTGATTGATAGGCTATTAGAGATTTCACTAATATGGTGAGGAATATAGGAAGGTTATGAGGTCCAGAATAGATGACCTAAAACTATTATTAAATATACACATGATTTTAATCTCAATGAGTGTGGGCAAGATTACAGATGAGCTGTTAAAAAAAGTGTGGGGCTGCAGTGATGTCCCCTGATACAAGGTTGCCTTACAAAAATCAGCAGCATTTCTACAGGAACAGCCACCTAGAAAGTCAACCCAAAAAGTGATTGATATGATATGCAATTGTAAAGAAATTGTGATAAAAGAAATAATAAGTAAATGTAATAAAAATTAAACACCATAGCCTAGCCTCAAAAAAAAAATCACCGAGTATTTGAGAATTAAGCCAAGACCATATAAAGTTTCTAGGGCTTGAACTTTAAGTGTGAACAAACTGACCACCCTGGCAGCGTAGGTGATGGTCATGGCCAGGTCAGTTCTCCCAAGATGCATTGGCAAATTTATGGGTCAATCTCATAGGAAAGGTTGTGTGAAAGGGTACACATATGCACACAGATTCCAACACACATGCATGTAACCTGCTGGATCGACTCCCAAGGTAAAATAAAGTAAAGAGCTAAATTAAAAAGATGGGGGTGGGGGCGGGGGGAGGGGGTTGGGTGGGCAGGCCATATAAAGCTATAGTAATTAAAACTGTGGTGACAGGGACGTAACCTGGTCAGTCACGTGCCCAAATCTCAGATGTGAAGGCCCAAATCTAATCCCCAGAATCTACACAAGGGTGTGTAGCAAATGCTGTAATCCCAGTGCTGGCCTACGTGCTCTCTCAGTCTCTGTCTCTGTCTCTGTCTCTGTCTCTGTCTCTGTCTCTGTCTCTGTCTGTCTGTCTGTCTGTCTGTCTGTCTGTCTGTCTCTCTCTCTCTCTCTCTCTCTCCCCACTTCTCTCTTTCTTTCTCTTCCTCTCAACAAAACAATCAACAATGCACACGAATAAGCAAATACAGCAAATGAGACCGAAGAGAAAACTGGAGAGCGTACATACCCATGAAACAGAGATGCAACAGGGAGAAAGGAAACCAGTGGGAAAGGCTGGGTTGTTCTGCACAGTTTAATCTACTGAGAAAATTATAACCAGATAATTGTTTGGCTTAGTGAATAAGAAAAATCCCTGAGCAGATTAAAGATTTAAATGTGAACGTAAGAAATCACACAGTGAGTAGGAAAGGACGCAGGGAAAGGAGATTGCTTATTTCCCCAAACTTTTAAAGTACACACCGAGATTCTGAATTTGATTACATCAAAATGAAGAAATCCTACTTAACAAAGAAATAACACAGGCCAATTAAGAGTCAGATGATAGAAACAGGATTTTCCCCCCAAAGTCTAAAACTGACAAGGGATTCACACCTAGAACGTAAAAGGAACTCCGCAAGGAGACGAGGAGAGGACATCAGGTCCAGCAGAAAAATGGGCAAGTGATGTGACAGGCAATTTACAGAGAAGGAAACCCCAAAAGCTAATGAGCACTCGAAGCGATGCTCAAACTCATTAACAGTCTAAGAAATGCAAATTAAAACCAGACATCACTTTGCACCTTCAGACTGGCAAAAACTCCGCAGCCGGGAAATACCAATTAATGCAGAAACTGAGGAAGCTAGGATTCCTCACAGGGGCTGATGGGAGTGTAAATTGGTAAGGGCTTTTTTTTTTTGTGGTGATCCCACACTACTTATGCAAATTATGCAAACAGAGGCCCAGAGCACCCAAAGGGAACCTATAAGGCTGGTGTTGATTTGTTGGAGGGCAGATAAGTGCAACCTGGGATCACCTCACTATCATGAAGCAGAGTTCCCTGTGACCACAAAACCGCACAGGTAGATCTCACCAGCAGAGAGACAGCCGAAATGTGAGAAAATGTGAACTATGAGGCACACACCCACATCTTTGCCTGTGTGGGGGGCCTGTGTCTTCACCATCACCAGCCCCACCAAGGAACTGGCTGGATCCAGAGTATTCAGACCACCATGGTGTCATCAAGTCACTTCTGTGCAGTGTGAGCTATATTGCAGACCTCTGGACTGTTTCATAGCCCAGCATGGGAGAATTAGTTCATCCAAGGACAGAATCACAGAGGGCTGGTGTCTGCTTCCGGTCCCCTTTTCAGATTGTGGTAGAACAGAATATGGGGCTGGGGACGTGAGAGCTTACGAAGCGCTTGTGGAGCCTTGGGTTGGATCCTCAGCACCACAAAACCGGGCACAGTGACACACATGTGCCTGGAATGTCAGCACTGAGAGGTGGACACAGAAGGAGCGGGAGTTCAAGGTCATCGCTCAAGGTCATCATTCAAGGTCATCGCTCAAGGTCATCCTTAGCAAGCCCAAGGACACTTGGGATGCTTGAGAATCATTCTCTCTCTCTCTCTCTCTCTCTCTCTCTCTCTCTCTCTCTCTCTCTCTCTCTCTCTCTCTCTCACACACACACACACACACACACACACCAAAAGCCAATCTATTCACCAAGTCTAAGGCCCTGTGCTCAAGGCTTGTCTATCTTCTGGAAGCAGGAAGCCAGGCCACTGGGATTGGATAGGATGATCATCCTGTGGGGACAAAGAGGCCCCCAGGACAGTGTCCGAGTCACTTCTGTTCCACCTGGTGGGAAGGAAGGCAGTCTCCTGAAACACAGATTGCAGGGCCACCTGGGTGAGCGGAGAGCACATCTGATGCCGTCTCCGGCCTCACAAAGGGCAGCGTTGTCAGGTCTTGTCAGAACTGAGCATTATCAGGAAGGATGTTTTCCAAATAACTATTTCTTGAAGATGCCATTTTTTTGAAGGCAGTCCAATATCACACCTGTGGACATGTGAAATGACTGGCCTAGTCCCTTTGGTGCTGGCACTCAGGCCCCATCTATGAGAGTGTGGATGGTCAGGTTTTCTCTGCTGTGGGATGAGGCTTCTAAGAAGTTCTTGGAAACGGCGGTTTCTATGCCAACCATTTCGCCTCACCCATCCAGACAAGCTCTTTCCCAGGGGATTCGCTGCCCCTTACTGTCCCCTCAGAGTAACAGAGGGGGGCGGGGGAGGGGGAGCAGAATCTGACTCTTAAAAACCGAAATGCTTACCCATGGGCATATATGAAAGCCACAGACTCATACAAAGCCCCAGACACATCCAAATCTCCATGCAGACCCTCACAATAAGTGAACTGTACAGGATGGCCTGCACGTTCACCAGCCTGCCTGGGGGTGCACACAATCACCTGCAGGTGGCGCACACACCTGTCATCTCCCACTCCAAATCTACCCCTCCAGTCACCTTGTCACCTTTTCCGTCTTCTCTGATCACTGGACTCATTCACACCTTCCAGGTTCTCAGCTTTGGTGTTATCCTTGACCCCGCCCTCATATTCTAACCTACCAGGAAATCCTGCTGCCTGAAGCACCAAGCAGCCTGCCTGGGGGCGTGGCGGCGCAGGCCTTTAATCCCAGCACTCTGAAGGCAGAGGCAGGCGGGTCTCTGAGTTTGAGGCAGAAATGAGTTCAAGGTCCAGAGAAACCCTGTCTCGGACCCCTCCCCTCCTAAAACCCCACAAAACCCAACAGTCAGAGTCAAACTTCTCTCGCCCTTTTTGTACTACTGTCATGAGCCCCAAGATTATTTTAGGGACCTTATTTTTTGTTTTGCTTTCTGGAGACAGAGGTTCATGTAGCCCAGAATGCACCTGGCCTTGAACTCCTGGTCCTCCTGAAAGATAGGATTACAGACATGTGCCACCACACGCAGTTGTAGTTTCTCTCCGTACTCAGAATCTGTCCTTCCCTCAGCGTCTGTTCTCAGGGGACCAGTTTGAGGTGGGAGGGTGGGACCCTTAAGTCTTTGCTGGAAAATATCATGCTAAGAAATGTGCTGCAGCTCCTTATTTTACGTCCAAAGGAAAAAGATTGCTTGAATGGACCCCCGCCTTGCCTTGCCTGGAGTCTCTCTCCTAGTCCTGCAAGCCTGCTGCGGTGAGCCCATCCTGGGGCTCTCCCACTAGCTAGTGTCCTGGACAGCATCCATTTTCCGATTTCCAAAGCCCTGGCTGTGCTTGTCTGATGGGACTGAGCAACAACTGAGAACTGGTGGTCAGTAGAGAGCAAAGTGCCCCTAGCTACAGCGCCTGCGTAGATCCACAGGCATCGCCAATGGGAGACTCCCGTCCCTCTCCCTGGCTGCTGGTGTTTTCAGAGCACTCTCGGTGCCCTGCTGTTTGTAGACCTGTCACTTTGATCTCTGCCCTTGTCTTCACATGGCCTTTCCCTCTGTGTGCTTCTCTGGCTATTTTCATATAGGGACACCAGTCACAATGCTGCGAGGGCCCACCGGACTCTGGGATGGTCTTCTCTTAACCAACGACATATACAATGACTGTATTCCCAAATAAATAGAGTGTTAGGGCTTTAACACAATTGGAGGGGGGGCGGTCTTGGGAGGAGGCCTGTAGACATCTTCATTTTAACTATTTTAATGTTATACTTCTACCTCCCTTCACCCCAATTTCTTCCAACACCCCAACACCAGGTAGGAGAGAAAGAAGGTTAGAGGGGAGAAGGGGACATAGACCTCTTTAGACTACTTCCTGCTGTTCAGGGACGTAGTTGCTTGGGGTAAGTCCACTCTTCGTAGTCAGGATATCCAGCTGTCCAGCAAACCAGCAAAAGCAAATGCAGCAGCAGCTGCGGGCAGCAGTGGGCAGCAGTGGAGAAAGCTGCAGCTGACCTCCAGGGGTCCTGCCATTTATTCCCCCTCAGGGTCCCCAGAATTAAACTTTCTTCAGCTGGAGCAGACCACAACCCTTCCAGAGCAGGAGACAATCATAGCTAACAGCTGTGGACAAACTAAAGCAGCCCCAAATCCCACACCTGGGATTAAAACAAAAACCTGTTCACATAGCATAACCGAGTTTCTAAAGACACAAAATGTCCATGACAGAGGCCGCAACAAGATCTGTGGCATGAATTCAACTTTCCAAGGATTTCCCCGGTGTCACTGTTTTCGTCACTTTTTCTCCTTGCTGTGGAAGGAAGGTTTTATTCTGGCTTGTGGCTTAAGGGTGCAGTCCGCTATGGTGGAGAAGATGTAGTGGCAGAAATGTGATGTCATGTCTCATGCTCAGCCAGAAGGCAGAGAGATGAATGCTGAGGTGCAGCCGGCCTTCTTTTTATTCAGTTAGGGACCCTGGCCCACAAGGTGGCACTGCCCATTGTCAGGATAAGTTCTTCCACTTCAGGTAAACCTCTCTGGAGCATGTTCACAGAGGAACCCGGAGGTGTGTCTCCTAGGTGGCTCAGCATTCCCTCAGCTTGTCAATGAAGATGAACCAGGCCAGTCATCCCTAAGGCTCATGCTGGCTAAGCTGTGGGGTAACTGTGACCAATTCCAGTGTCCAGCCCTCCGGCCTCTTCTTCAGCTCTAGTTTTGCTTTTGCTATGGTAGATATCCCCACAACTATGCAGTAGTTACTCCTTTCCTTAAATCTGTCATTTCTTGTCTGTCTGTCTGTCTTTTGGAATGCAAAACCCGGAAGGACCTGGTTTTGGCTTTGTTCTCTGACAGACTGGTATAGGCATGCTCCATGAGGTTCTGACAGGAGGAATGCCTCAGAGACACACACAGGCACGTGTACATGTTCACAACACTGCACACACATGTACACAAGAGACATGGCTTCGAGCAAGCTCATGCTACACAAAATACGCATGCACATAAATACTCACACGTGTATGAACACAAAGACGTACATGAGTACACAATACACAGATGTGCATGTGCACACACATCCACATCCACATGCACATATTTTTCAGGCTCTGTTAGTTCCCCTGTGTTGTTGCTTAGAAAAATCACTCTGGTCTTGGTAATATAAAGCAAGGCCACCCTGCATGTATGTGAGGCATGTGGGCTCAGAGTTCATAGCATGCAGGGACTCAGCAGAGAAAACCGTGTTTACAGGCTTCTCTCCTTACCAAGCAGCTAGATGGGCTGCCCAGAAGGACTAGATACTCAGCAGATCCACCCCGCCTCTCTCTCATCTCACCCACATGGTGGTCCCTGTGCATACCTCAAGAACAACTGTTCCGTGAACAAGTCAGGGACTGCATGACCCTTTGTGGCTTACCTGAAATGCCACGATGACATTTCGATCACACTCACAAGTGAGTCTCAACCCACCCACACTCAAGGAGTAGAGGACATAGGTTTTATTTCTTGATCAGGGGCCTGTGGAGGAATTTGCGACCATAATTTAAAGTGACTATACATGCACACCCAAGAATCTCTCTTTCTCTCTGTCTCTGTCTGTCTGTCTCTCTCTCTCTGTCTCTCTCTCTGTCTTTCTCTCTCTCTCTCTTTTTCTGCTATACACACACACACTGATATACACACTGCACACTGTATGCATATATGTAAACACACACCTCTGCTCAGAGACCAGACAGCATATACAAATACATATGTACACAAATCCCATGTAGAACCGTCATATAAGTATACACACACACACACACACACACACACACACACACACACACACACACACGCATGAGTCGCAGCAGACCCTGCCCCAGTGGACACCCAGATGGTGCCCAAGCCACACATGCTGTTTTGTTTTTTGTTTTGTTTTTTGTCTGACCCCAGGCCCCTGACTTGCTGAGCTGGACCGGGATAGGAGGGACAGTTAGTATGGGGTGTACCCCCTCCCCCAACCCCTCTCTCTGGCTCGCAGCAGAGGCCTGGTAAGAAAGAAAACAAATAACCTTGCGGGGTTTAAATAAGCAAAGTTTTGTGCAAAGCAGAGGTTAATGTACTTTATTGTTCAATGTCATGTTCCTGGTGGATTGGTGGAGGGAAAAATGTGATTAATTGCCCCGAAGCCCACGGATCTACAATTATTTGGTTGTTGTGAACAAATAAAGGACTTCAGTATCCATCATATTCAAATGAGGCGGCAGAATAAATGATGGCGGGCTGGGGAGGAACAAAACCGAGGCGTGTTCCTCCAGGATGGAAGGCGACTGGCGCCTTGTCAACCAGACGCTGGATGGTGGCGGGAGCCGAACCCGTCTGTCTCTGTACCACCAGCGAGGGGCTGGGCTGACCCCGCAGGGGCTGCCGTTAATTCATGTCACCCCTCGCACCTCCAGCCTGCGTTGTAGGAAGAGCAGGCGCCAAATCCCTAATAGAGACTTGTTTTGCACCGAGGCCGGATTGGGGCGGGGGCACAGATCTTCATTAGTGCCCCTTTCCTGGGCCACGCTCGTTACAGAGCACAGGTACTGGCTAAATGTGTCCGATCATTCATCATGATTTTGCCCTCCACTTTGTCACAGCGTGGGGATTTAAGGAAGATAGATGGTACGAGATGTTGTCTCCTCCGCAGACGCTTTCTGCTCTGGTAAGTGTGTCCGAGGCAGAATTATTTCGCCACTTTATTATTTCCTAGTGAGTGTTTGTCAGAGCGTCGCCTCTTGGAAGGAGCGAGTTGTTTCCTGTCACTCAGGGATGTCGCGGGAGCTGTGATGCTTGGCTGGGTTCACCAGCCAGCTGGAACCCAGTCTGGGTCCCCAGGCAGGGCTGTGGGGGGTCCTGGGAGGCTGGGCTACAGGGTGAATATCAAATACAACAAAACCGCTTAGGGGGGAGGGCTTTGCGGGGGTGATGGGGTGGAGGGGGAGGGCGGGGAGGGGGGAAAGTGGGGCTCGGGGGCTTTTTGACAAACTGGATTGGGCCGTGGGGCGTCCTGGGGATGTTTATGGGCCTGGCCTGGCTAAAGTGGAGTATGGAGCTGTTCAAATCAGTGTCCAAAGAGCTGTGTGAGCTTGGCCTCGAGTTGAGCCAGCTGGAGAGGGCGCAGGCCAGGCCGAGGCTCGCCGGCCTGCAGATAGCCAGGATGGAGCCGCAGCCCATCTTCCTGGCTCCAGAGGAGCTCTCTGCCCTGACCAGATAGCAGAGGCCAAGTGGTGACCCACAGGGACCTCAGCTGCGGGGCAATGACAGGGAGTTAATGATGAAGGCTGGCAGGCTTGGAAGATGGCTAAGTTGGCAAAGTGCTTGCCATGTAAGCATAATGACCTGGGTTCAGATCCTCAGTGCGCATGCAAAAAGCCAGGTAGTCTTAACACGGGGCGGGGGAGGCGGAGACAGGAGGCGCCGTGGCACTTGCTGGCCCAGTCAGCCTCTGAGTTCAGTGAGAGAACCCCATCTCAAAGCTTAAGTGAAGATCAATGGAGCAAGATGCCTGATGTCAAACCCTGGCTCATGTACTCACATGCACTTTGATATACACACCTACACATGCGTGTGCACACACACACACACACACACACACAAAACGCACGAGAGCTGAGCACAGCCTGAAGCCAGAAGCCCTAGTTCAGCACTCGGATCTTGGAAGACCAGGACGTGATTCCTTCCCTCCCATCGAGTAAATCTGGTCTCAAGCAGAAGGTAGGTTATGGAGGTGGGGGGAGGGGGGGAGGGGGTGGGGAGTTGCTGGCAGCCCTTATGCTCCTTCCCTGGTCATGTTTACTCTTTACAGGTGTCTCAGCAGTGTCCATAAAACGAGGGGAGCCATGATCTTCAGCCACGCCATCATTCAGGGAGCGTGGCTGTGGAAGGGCTCTCCTTTTTCTTTGCTTTCCCCCAAGACAGGTTGCTCTGGGTGGTGAGTCCAGAAGGAGCAGTCCTCGGAGGCTCGGAGGAAACCAGGCAAGCTGAAGAGCGTGAGGTCAGGGGCCTGGCAAGGGCGCTGTGCCTTTCCCTGTCTCCAACATGCCACTGTCACAGTGACCTCCCTGAAACCTGTTCAATGTCCCCTCTCTCTCCTCCTCAAAGCATCCCCGGAGATGGACCAAGCACATCATTTGAGGATCAGGGAGGCCTGGGCTCAAAACCTTCACTTGGAGTAATGTTTTGAGCCTTGGTTTCCCCAGCAGTGAGGAGAATACATATTGTAGGCGTACTTTCAACTCAGGTACCCCACCCCCACCCAGATCCCTTTCTCTTGGGTTCCTGTGGGCTTGGCTGGCTCTGTCCAGTCTCTGAAACCATGGTTTGCTGGCTGGTATCCAGACACCTCAGCCACTCCTTGGTGTGGACAGCTCCACAGGGTGCCAGTTTCCCACAATGCACCTGACTGCCGAGCCCTCCAGTTCCTTCAACCCAATCTGGTTAACCTGGAACACAAACTTTGCCCATTAGGAGTAAGGGGTAGGAAGAAACGGGGGCATAGGCCACTCCTCACCCCAAACCCAGGTCACCACCAGGGCCCTCTGAGGTCCTCCTCCCAAGCTACAGGCCCAGTGGCTGGGGCTGCACACACAACACCTTATGGTCCTACCATAGTCCTTACAATCTTTACCCCCATTTTGCAGCTCATAAAAGCAAATATGTTCAGGTGATCTAGGGCACTGAAGGTCACATGTCTTGTCACTCATGCCTCGTGGACTCCAATCTGAGCACATTTGAGGACCACACACACCGGCACACCAGTGGCCACCATTGACAGCTACAGGATCTGAACCTGCTGTTTAAAGCTCTCACTGCCTTCATTTCCTGGTCTGTACAGTAGGAATGATGGAGGCCCCCATGCACTGTTACAGATGAGCCATTCTCAAGGACGCCAGTCCCAATACCGACCCCACACACTCTTCCTGTCTGATGGCAATGCTCCCTCCTAAACTCAAGTGGTTTTTGGTTGCTGCCTGGACTCTACATGCTTACCACTGGGTCATAAAACGCCATGCACTTATGGCTCCTTGACATTCCCTCTCTCGGAATCCAGCAGCCAGACTCCAAGAAAGCCCATCACAGATGCCCTGTGCACAGCCAGTGCCAACCTGCCCACCACGGGAGTGAGCCTCGTGGATAAAAGTCTACGGCAGGAGATACGCCATGGAGCTGGAATGTGAAGACCCTGCCAAAGCCTTGAGCGTAGTAAACCCTCAGGGCTGTCTTCAGACCTGACAGTTGGGAAGCTTGTCACCCAGCCAAAGATAGCTGGGATGCCAGGCCCACAGGGTCCTTTTAGGAAAGACGAAGTGAGCTTGTTTGTCATGACAGTCGACCACACAAACGGATTCAACCAGACATTTGTGACTCAATATCCTGTAGGCTGTGGGTCTGAGATGAGAGGGTTTGTGTTGTCAGTTCATCTCGTGGCTTTGACTAGCTGTCTCCTCCTTCTGGTGTCCCCCACAGCTGTCTTCTGATTGTGTCTTCAGCTCCTTCTCATATCAAGACAGTGATAATGAATTAGATGCCACCCCTATCCTAAAACCACTCCTATTTTAAAGACCTGGGTATGCTTACAGTCCCATCCTGAGAAATCAAAATGTCCTCATATGAGTTACAATGGGGGACAGTTTAGCTGGTAACAATAAAGGGCCGCTTAGGGAACACTCGGAATAGTCCCCACTCATGGAAAGTCCTCAGTCAGTGTCAGCCAGTGTTCCCACGCTAGCTGCCACTCCACTGCCCTCTGCCTGTACTCAACCCATGCCACCTCCTTCCAGCCCTGGGGGACTGTCTCAGACCCCAGGCCACCTAGGCTGTGCCTTCTGCCTGATGTGCCCACTCCTGGTCTCCATTCACCCAAATATTTCCTGTCTTAGGAGGTTAGCTCTCTCTGTCTCTGGGTTTAAAGTCTCTAGCAGCCCATGTCTGGGGCTCTGTTTGACAACCCTTCAGCCAAATGGGTATGAGGAGACTTGGCTTTTTGTTTTCCAATCTGAGCTTTTGTTTTGTTTTACAATATAGAATTAAGGTGATTTTTTTTCTTTCAGGCTATGAAACCAACATATTCTCAATAACAGGTTTTACACCTGTTCATCATACTTTCTTTTAAAAAGAAAAAAAATATCACCTTACACTAATATATTGGTTTTTTTTATTTGTTTTGTTTTGCTTTGTTTTAAAGACAGGTTTTATGTAGCCTAAGCTAGTCTCAAACTTACTATGTAGCCAAGGATAACCTTGAACTTCTGATCCCTGTGCCCTCAGCTCTCAGGCATTGGGATTACAGGTAAGCACCTTTACCCCTTGTTTACGGGGTGCAGTGGATTAAACCAAGGGCTTCGTGGCTGTTGGGCAAGTAGTTCACCAACCGAGCCACATCCCTAGCCATGATGAGTAAGTTTTTGATGCCATGGCTTATGTCTTTCTGGGCATTTTTTAAGTTATTTATTTATTTATTTATTTATTTATTTATTTATTTATTATGTATACAAGCATTCTGTCTGCATGTGTGCCTGAAAGCCAGAAGAGGGCACCAGATCTCATTATAGATGGTTGTGAGCCACCATGTGGCTGCTGGGATTGAACTCAGGACCTCTGGATGAGCAGGCAGTGCTCTGAACCTCTGAGCCATCTCTCCAGCCCTGGACTTATTTTTTTTTTAAGGTGTGAATATAATATGTGTATGATGCTTTTTCCCTTGACTCTACGGTAACAGGTTGCAACCCAGGCTTAACTGCACAGCTCCAAATTGTATTAAGCATATATATTCTACAGTGTGCATCCTGAAAAACACACACCTCTTAGAATCAAGAAAATATGGCAAGGTGGAGGAGATGGCTCAGCCAGTAAAAGCACTGGCTACCTAAATCTGAGCCCCCAAGGTCAACCCCAGAACTCATGGGACCATCCAGCTGCTGTGCCAGGCGTGCCAAAGCTCCTGTGGTGAAATGAAAAGCACAGATGAAAGAATCAGCCAGAAACTCTGAGGTCACCAAAGTCAAGAGACCCCGCCTCAACGGAGGGGGGGTGACCAACCTCCAAACATCACCATCCGATTTCCACACTTAGGTGTGCACACCCACACTCACACAGACATCACACACAGTGCCAGGAGGAAAGGAGAGAAAGGGGGAGGGAAACCTACTACAAAATGGCAATCTATGATTACTGTGGCTGGGACAGTGGTTGTCTTATCTTAGGGCCTGGGACCTTGCTGTGTTGTGCCAGATAATCCTGAACTCCTGTGCTCCAAGGAGCTCCTGCTACAATTTCTCAAGCAGCCATGTTGATAAGCGCCTGGCTCACGGATGCTGTCTTATGGCCTTTCTCCAACAAAGCATATCCGTCACTCCACATCGACAAACCAAGGGTGCCGCTATGGATTTTAGTGGCTGTGTAGTATTCCATAAAATGGACATCTCACAGTGGCATCTCTCCACAGTGACTGTGCAGGGCAGTTGAAGTTCTCTGCTGTTGGGACATGGGTCACCAGGCTGGAGCACCATGGTCCTGGGGAATCATTGGCGTGTATTCATTTCTCAGGACCGACAGGCTATGAGCCTGAAGTCCCTTGACTCTGCCACTGTGCAGTTGGACTTAGCTTTTCGAAGCTTCCAAGTCAGTGTGCTTAGGTCCTGCCCGGATGGCCCAACTCCTCCATTTGTTCTTCCTCATCATGCCCTCTACTTCTTGGCTCTGGGCTCTAAGCACACCTTGATTTTCACATGTCTTCTCCCACCTCAGGGCCTTTCCACCATCTTCATCCTGCTCACTACTCAGACACCCTCTCCAGGAAGCCCTCTGTGATGTGGCACTCCTCTGGTGAGGCTCTGCTGACCCTTTCTTGGGACATTTACCGTACTTACTGTTAGGGTAAATCAGGAAATTGCCAGCAGTTAACCCTTCTGAAGTTACTCTGTAGGCAGCTTCTGATGGTTAACTAATATAGACCCTTAGTGCCGTCCCTTCAGTGATGAGTGATGACATTTAGGACAGGGACCTGTCTGTCATGCTCACTGTGGCATTATCCCAAACACAGACCGCCTCATCTGTCAGTGTAATGAATAAATGACTAATGAAGGTCAGAATCAGTTTGAGACCTTAAATGCCTTAGCAACATGGGTCACCTGCCTTGCACTTGGCACTAGTCGTGGAACACAGAGACACAGACCAAGACAGGTCGAGGCTGGGTACACATCACTGGCCACAGTGGCTGGCTCCAGATGCCACAGTTTCCAACCCAGTTTCTCCAGGACTGTGTCCAGTCTCACTTTGAAACTGAAAATAGTAGCCGGGTCCCCCTAGATGGAGAAACAAGGCCAAGGACATGGGGAGAGGCCTGGGTGATGCCTCCCACCGGTCCCCTCCTCCAGGGACCTGGTGGTCCAAGCTTATATCTGGTGCACCATGTGCCCATGGCCACACGGTGGCAGTGTTGGCACCGACTGGGGCTCTGTGAGGCACAGGAAACCCCAGCCAGCTCCCGCAAAATGCCTTCAGAGGTTGCTGCTGCTGTGCAGTGTGCGTGCTGGGTGCACAAAAGGGTGCGTGCGCTGGGCGGAATCCGAGGGTGCCTGTAGTTACAGATAGTAGAATCTGGCGGGGTCTGTGTGCACATGAATGCATGCATACTTGGTTTTCTGTATGGAGTATCTGTGCCCTCAAGAATGTTTTTAAACGGTGGTGTGTCTTTGTGTCTCTGAATCTGTGTAGCCATATAAGCTAAGAACACTCACCAGGATACAGTGTTTTGTGTGTGAAGAACACCACGGTCCTGATGTGCACATGTAGGGTAAGTGTGTTCTGAGAGGGAAGAGAGGACAGCTTGAGCCTCCTACACGGAAGCCAGGGCCTCTGGGAGCTCCGTCTCAAGGGCCTCGGGCCCTCGGACCCTCTCCTCCATAAACAGCTGTTCCAATTCTGACCCTCAGAGACCCAGAGCTGGGGTCTCACTGGTTGCACATGGCTTCAGATGCTCTGCTTTCACCTCCTCTGCCCGTGGCTTTCTCTGGGCACCTAATGAAGCTTCAGGACTCTTGAGTGTGGCACATAGGGGGTGGCACGTGACAGGGCCCACACCCCAGCTCCCCACTGAAAAGAGACACTCTTATCGATAGGGCCCACAGAGCTGATTTCACCTGTTAGTACCCAAGACAGAGCTCTGCCTATCCCCTCAAACCTCAAAGTGGGACTAGGTCTCAGATTCAGTGGCCCGAACTTTGGGCGACGTGGGGGAGGGGTGCCAGTAGCTCTTTATACTGGTTCCATTTCTCACAGCTCCCTCCCAGCCGGCCCCCTCCCGCTGCCAGGCAGAGGGCCCAGAGTGGCACGCACGTCTGGCTATGTCTAGCCACCCTTCCCCCCATGGTTATTAATAATTGGGTATTAGGCAAGCGGCACTATCGATTCCAGCGCGGGCAGCTCCAGGTCGAGGTAATTTATGGAAACACTGGTGTCCCTGGTGATAAATAATGAGGTGATCGTGGGGATGGGTCACCAGTGAGTGGCTTTCACCTTCTACCCTGTCCACTAGCACACCAGCTCATAAATGCAGGAGACAGGGAGTGACCTGGCAAGCTAGAAAGACAAAGGAGGCTTCATGATGGGAGCCTCCGCAGGACAAGGGGAAGCAGAGACGTGGCTCCTCGGCAGGGTCCAGGCGGCAGGAGTTGGTGGGAAAGGGAAGAGAAACACCAGTAGGGTGGCATGGCAGATGGGACATGGGAGGGATTCAGTGGGGACAAGGAGACACAGATAAGGTGAGAGAGGGTTGAAAGGTGGACAAGGAAGAGGAGAGTAGGGTACAAGAGCCCTGAGGCTGCACATGGTGGGGACGGAAAGGGCAGGGACAAAGAGAGAACTGGAGATATTAAGGCTAGCCAATCCCAGAGAGGACCATGCATGGGGTGCGTGCTGTGCTCTCACCTGCGAACTCGCCTGAGCATCACTCCGGCCCCAAGAGAGTCACCAGGACTGTGTGCTCTGGAGGCAGACTTTGGATCCTAGTTATCTCCTGGGTCCAGCTGTGTGACCTTAAACAGGGTCACTTCCTCTTGACGAGGACACCCTCATCTGCCCGCCCAGCGCAGTGCGCTTGGGACCTAGTGCCAGGCCTCGGGTGGGGTGGGGTGGGGTGCGGGTCAGTGACGGCACGTGGCTCTGATGGAGTCATGCGCTTTGTGTGACTCTAACTCTAGTGGACAGAATGTCCAGCTCGCCACAAGTTAATAAGGGCAACGAGACAAGAGTAACAGGCTGAGTGGTCCTCAGGGAGGCACCTCTGGGCCTGGACTTAAAGAGGAGGGAGAGACATTCCTAGTGGCAGAAACATGACGTGTGTCCTCTAGGGTCCCAGAGTCATATGAGAGGTGCCTAGTGCCAGAGGAAACTGCGGTATGGTTGTGCTCTCAAGGCATCTCCCCTGGTGCCTTTCCTACAGGCCCTGAGTAGCCTTGGTTTCCCCTTCATGTCTGGTACTCGTGTTTAAGACTCATGATGGTAGCCAGGCAGTGGTGGCACATGCCTTTAATCCCAGCACTTGGGAGGCAGAGGCAGGTGGATCACTGTGAGTTTGAGGCCAGCCTGGTCTACAAAGCGAGTCCAGGATAGTCTAGGCTACACAGAGAAACTGTCTCACAAAAACCAAAAGCAACCCAAAAAACAAAAACAAAACAAAACAAAAAACCCACTCATGATTGTGACATGGCTCTGAGGCCTGGTTCTGAGCCACCATGGGTCAACACCTTCAAGCTCACCCTTATCCTGACCCTGTGGGACCCTCCCATAGTAAGGGGTAAGGTTGGAAGGAAGACCACCAGGGCTTGGGTTGGAGACACACACACACACACACACACACACACACACACACACACACACACACACATACCAGCTTTAACTTGGTTATCTATCTCTCCGGCCAAAGAACTCATTACCACTCTCGAGGACACCTGATTCTGAGAATGTCCTTCCTTGAAATTCCCCTTCAGCCCCAGTTTAGCCTCACCCTCCGCTGCCCACCCCCACCCCCACATTCTGATCATCAGGTGACTGGCCCACTTGGCTGCTACAGACAACGGCCCCCAGTCTGGCTGGTCACCCCATCTTGGGCAGAGCCAGGGATAGGAACTGTTCCTTTTCTCTGGATCCACAGGGCTCATTTTTGGCAACCCAGAGCCTGGGGCTTCTTGGAGAAGAGCCACGTGCTGCCTCCCTTCCTGTGTCTGCCATCTTTTTTGATCTGAGGAGAAGAACGCCCATTCTGTGTTCCCTGGGCAGTGTCTTGGTCCTTCTACCTACTGATCAGGTGACTGTGCACAGTGCTCCAGTGTCGCCTAGGGTCCCAGAGTCATGTGCAAGGTGCCTGGTGCTGGAGGAAACTGCAGTATGACTGCTCTCAGGATCCCCTCCCCTGCTGCCTTTCCTACAGGCCCCAGTAGCCTCAGTTTCTCCTTCATGTCTGGGACTTGTGTTTAAGACTCATGGTTGTTTTATTTTTTTGTTTGGTTTGGTTTTTTTGAGACAGGGTTTCTATGTGTAGCCTTGGCTGTCCTGGACTCACTTTGTAGACCAGGCTGGCCTCGAACTCACAGAGATCCACCTGCCTCTGCCTCCTGAGTGCTGGGATGAAAGGTGTGCGCCACCATGCCCGGCACAAGACTCATGACTATGACTTGGCTTTGTGTCCTGGTTCTGAGCCACCATAGGTCAACACCCTCATGCTCACCCCTGTCCTGACCCTGTGGGACCCTCCCACAGTAAGGAGTAAGACATCAAGTGGTTTGGGCCATTGTATCAGTCGCTTGCCTGTATCCACCCATCGCTTGTGTCCCGCTTGTGGAAATCTGTTCCCAGCAACCTCTCATCACTTCTGACCTTCACCTCTTGACCTCCTGGGGGTCAGGGCACAGGCCCATCTGATACAGGGTCTTCTTAGCAAAGGCTCTCATGGGATTGCCGTGGCTTCCTATTAGGGGCTTCTAGAGTATTCCTTGCTATTCTGCTCTAGAATCTTCATTGAGCTACTAAACTTGACCAGTAGTATTACCATTCCTGATAGAGGCAGCTAAGTAACATTTTGGTCTGTCTTACCGTTTTATAGATATCCATGGAATAATGTCATGGCCACTGTACCATGGGTACCATCTTATAAAGGATGAGCTCAGGCAGCTGTCTAGAAGCACTGAAGTCTTACTGATGGGACTGAGGCTATCTTGTAGGAAAGGGGATGGGCTCAGAAGCCTGTGGACCTTATACCTGTGTGCCTGGTGTGAGATAGAGACATCACCTTGATCAGCTAAGGATAGGTGAGGAAGGCCTACATCCCAAAGGGAGATAGGGCAGTGGGTGGATCTATGCAGCTGGAGGGCCTGCGAGATGCGCTGTCCTGCTCCCGTGGAGTGGGTCCTCAGGACAGGCGTCTGGGTGGGAGGCAGTTTGTAGGGTCAGTAGGGCAGCCCCGGTGTTCAGGATGCTGAGGAAGATGTACTCCTGGGTCCTCGGTGTTTGTGGGCATCCTAGTGCCCAGCCTGGAACCACCAGGCTTGGCAGAGTCTGGCACCAAGCAGAAGCTGGGAGGAGATGAGCTGAGGCTGAGAAAAGAATAAGGGTGTGGAGGAGGTGAGCTGAGGCCGTAGACAAAGACTGAAGACTTGTGGCATTGGGGAGAGGGTCAGCCACCAGAGCTTGGGTGCCTGAAAGGGACCTGTCAGCAGGCTGTGGCTTGACATGAGGAGACATCAGCTAGGGGGTCCATGTGCCTTCCTCTCCAAATGTTCCCCTAATGCTAGCAAGGCTGAGACTGCCTGCTCCCTCTGAAGAGGGCATGCAGGGCTAAGCCAAAACCTGGTGGTCGTTTCAGTGCCTTGTGAATACTAGGAGGGAGATCCACTATTGAGAAACATCAGCTCTCTGCCAGATCTTTTAGACACTTTTCCTAAAAGCAAAGCCTATACCCATGGGCCATAACTGGGGTTCACGAGAGTCTTCAGGGCCCATTCTGGTTCCCCACACGTCAGGGTCATCTTGGGGGCTTACTTGCCCCATGTCTTCCCAAGACCACCTGGCTGGTGACAGAGGTGGGCGGGCTTCACAGCAGTTGTGTGGGACTCTGTTTTGCGTCCCGAAGCCTAGCTTGGCGGTCCCCTGGGACGTGAGAGATCCCTTCTCGGCTTGCTGGAGTCCTTTCCTTGCAGCCTCTGCAACCAGTACCCCCACATCATCCCCCATGACCCCCCAACTCCCCACCCATCCCCAACCCTCGCCTCAGCCCCCTACTGTGTCCCAGCACTGGTTGCTCTCAGTTGCCTGTCTTCCTGTGGTACAGCTGTGTTCCATGCTGAGCCTGGCTCCGTGGAGGCCCTTGGTCACTGGTCACTGTGGGTTGAATGCTAAAAGGACAAACAGGATAGCTATGACCTTCCAGGCCGGGTTGTCTAGGGGGAACTGACTGAGCGGCTGCTGCTGGTGGGCCCTGATGCCCCTCCCAGGCCCTCGGCACCCGGCTCCCATCCCCCTCCCCTCCCCAAACGGCTTTGTTCCCGACCTCAAACCACAGGGAGAATAAAGTTTGTGAAATATTAGTTTAATAAGACATGCGACTACTATTAAGGATCCAAGGGTTCTTATTTATTATTCATGGGGCCGCGTGATTTAGGGGCGAGTGGGTCCGCAGAGGCTCTGCTTGGCCGCCTCTGCCGCAGCCGACCCTCCCCACCACGCTTGGCTTCCACCAGCCTCTCCCCCTACACCTGCCCACACTGCAGTGCTCACAGGGACCCTCCATCCTCACGCCAGGTGTCGAGCGGGGCCAAGGTGGCCACAGCTCTTCCCTGGCTGCCTCCCCTGAGCTCTGACCGGCGCTGAAGTCCCTAAAAGGAGAGGACGGTTGTAGCTGCCCAAGTCCCGCCGGTCCTCCGTAGGCTGGGGGCGGGGGGGGGGGGGGAGCGGGGGCTTTTCTGTGTCCTCTGTAGGGTCCTGGAACCTGTGAGGGCTAGGTAGGTGAGGCAGGCCCCAGGAAGACTGGAAGAGTGAAGAGGAGAGTGCGTTATACCTGAACCAGCCTGCTGTGTGACCTTGGGCAGGTGCCTTGCCTTCTCTGTCTCTGTCTCTCTCTGAAATGGGAGTCTGGGTGGATCTCAGAAGGAAGGAAGTGTGCAGGTGTCAGGAGAGTAGTCTTTCCTTGTACAATCTCTTCCTAGAGACACAAAATCCCTGTCATGGCATCGCATGCCGACCAAATTCATAGTTGTGCTTTCTCTTCTATCCCCAAATGCAGAGCCTCAGTCCTGACTTCTTCGGTCTTAAACTTTATAAAGCATGCGATTGTCAAAAGTTCTCTCTCTCTCTCTCTCTCTCTCTCTCTCTCTCTCTCTCTCTCTCTCTCTCTCTCTCTCTCTCTCTCTCATTACTCAATGGTGTGACCAGCAAGTTGTGAATCTATTCCCCACCCCTGCTCATGCAGACTTCCTGTCCCTTTGCCCGGGTGACCACGCAGGAGACTTCCAGTCTTTTTACCACTGGTGATCATGCAGACTTCCGGAGTTTGATGCTCATGAATGACACCTTCTGGGAGTGTCTGCAGTCTCTTCTATTTCCTTTCAGTAAGTCCTTACAGGTGAACTTGCTAAGTCAAATGGTAAGTATGTTTTGTTCTTTATTATTTTATTTTAAATTCATCTGCATTGCTAAGGCTCCAACCCGCAGCCCCAAATAGCACTCTACCACTGAGCTATCCACTGGCATCCACGTTTGTTGTTGTTGTTGTTTTTTTTTAAAGATTCAGTTTAGTTTAGTTTAGCTTTGTGTGCATTTGTCTACATGTTTATGCCTTGTGTGTACAGTTCCCCCAAGGAGTCCAGGAAAAGGCACCTGATTCCTTAGTGCTGGAATTAAAGGGGAGCAACCTGGCGTGAGGGCTGGGAGCAAACAGTTCCCATGGAAGAGCGGTATGCACTCCTAACTACCTACTCATTTCCAGTCCCCTTTGTTTGACTTTTAAAGTAAGTCTCAAGGGCTGGAGAGATGGCTGAGTGGTTAAGAGCACTGACTGCTCTTTTCAGGGACCCAGGTTCAGATCTAAGCACTCATGTGGTGGCTCACAGGCATCTATGACTCAAGTTCCAGGGGATCTGGTGCCCTCTTCTGGCCTCTATGAGCATCTGCAGTCATGTGCACATACACCACACTTTTAAAGTAATAAAAATAAATATTATATGTATGTATGTATGTATGTATGTATGTATGTATTGAAACATTAGCCAAATCATTGCATTTACAGTCTCATCAGCAAAGCTTAGAGCTCTCTGGTTGACATCTTTGTGGACACTTGATACTGATAGTCTTTTTAATTTCAGCCATTCTACTGGGTATGTTGGCACTTCATGTGATTTTAATTCGTGACTGGCTAAAGCTCCTAGTCATTCTTTCCTGTGATTTGGGGGGGGCATTTCTGAATCTTCTTTCATGACCTGTTATTTCCTGTTTTGGTTGCCCTCTTGATTTTCCTTTTAGTCACAGGACATAGTTACATACAAAGACTGAAAGGCCGAGGCTGAGAGACAGCTCGCTGGGGAAGCTACTTGCCGTGGAAACTTCGTGAGCTAAGTTTGGATCCACAGAACTTACGTAAGGCTGGATGCAGTGGGAGAAGCACCTGTCATTGCAGCACTCCTGTGGTGACATGGGAGGCAGAGACAGCAGATCCCCAGAAGCTTGCAGGCCAGCTAGCCTGGTATACACAGCCGAACACAAGAGACTCCTTCAAACCAGCTGAGGAGCGACACCCGAGATTGCCTTCTGCATGCCTCCACCTGCACTCATGCCCACGGTACACCCAGAAGGGATATGAGGTCCCTATGACTGTGGCTCTTTAAAACTGCAGCATGCCTGTGTCTTCTTTCTCAGTCTTTTGATAAACAAGCTTTAACTGAAAGGCCAGTTTATTGTTTCTGCTTGTACTCCCTGTGTTTTGTGTGTTCTCAGTTGATCTTTGCTCCGTGTGGTGAGCATGTTTCCCTGAATTTCCTTGTAGAAGCTCATAGACCAAGCATTATGATCCATACTGACCTTTGCGTGTGGCGTGAGGCAAGGGTAAGCGAGCTTTTCTGTTGTTCACTTTTGATTCTGTTTCTCTGTTCGTCCACCTAATTGTCCAGTGTGGCTGGGAAAAAAAAAACAGAAAACAAAAACTTTGCTTTTTACAGTAAGTTGGCAAAAAAAAGAAAAGGAAGATAAGAAGAAAAGGAGGACAGAAGGGAGAGGGAAGGAGAGAGAGAGAGAGATGGTCCTCTGCTCTCCCACGTCAACTTGAGAATCAGCTTGCTACTGACTCTTAGAAAAATCTACTTGCCATTTTGGTGGGGACCCAAGTTTTCCATAAGTCATACTGGGTGGGTCTCAGCAGGCTTTCCGCTCCCCATGTCTGGCCATGCCCACCTACCTTTTCTGCCAGCCATCCTCTGAAGATGCAGTCCTTCCTTCCCAGCAGCCCAGAGGGTGAGGCTGAGGATCCAGAAGCCAAGTCTCTCATCCCAGAGGCTGTCATGAGTGAACTCAGCCTGGTTCTGGGTCACTGCCACACCTGTGCGGGCAGCTGTAGAGGGCCCCATGTGTCACTAAAATATTGGTGATTAAAATGCTGTGATGCCTGGGGCTCACCTCAAAAATCACAGAGTGACAGTGAATGCTAATATCAGAAGCAAAATTGGTCTTGAGCTAAGGATGGAAATTGGGTGTGGGCATACAGGACTCTTTATACCAAATCCCTCCACCCTGAACGCCTGTGACATTTTATGATGAACACTTAAAACATACGTCCTTTATTTCTCCCTAGCCTCGCTTGGACCCCACAGCACTCTGGTTAATGACATTCACTTTGCCATCTGCAGCTTCTCCAGTGGCTGCTTCTGTCCCCGTGCACCCTGGAGCAGACCCCGCTGCGCAGGTGCCCCGTGTCCAGGCTGCCCTGATGTGAGGTTGGCAGGTGGATTTCCACCTCACCTTAAATGAGTTTTGAAATGATTGGCCTCCAGCAGCTGCCACCTGCAACCCTGGGGCAGGGCCCTGGGCCAGCCCCAAGCAGCAATGGAGGGCAGGACGGAGACAGAGGGGAAGACCATGGGGGGCTTCGAGGGCAACCCCAAGACCTGGGCTCTTCTCCAAGTGGAGGCTCCAGCAGGGAAGGCACACTGTCCCCCAAGTGTGGGAAGATGCCTGCGGCTGCCGTGAAAGAAAGAAACAGTGTGAAGTGGAGAAACACTAGGATGCTGCCATGGCCGCCAAAATTGACTTGACATGGTCTTGCACCAGGCTGGGGTGGCAGCAGAAGTGATCAAAATGGCCTGGCTGGGGATACACATGAGGGGCGTCATGGATAGGTTTCCTCACCAATGGGATTTGGGTTGAGAGAAATAGGGGGTGGCTTATGGGCTGGAGCCGTGGGAGAACAGCTGATCCCTGCCAGGCCAGGCACCACGGCAGGCAGGAAATCAGGTCCGCGGTGTGGCCATGTTAAACACATGGCTCGTTCTTACAAAACACACATTGGAGTGTAGTGGCCATTGTCATCGTGTGGGAGGGTGACCAGGGTTCTGCATGGTGTGAAGCAGCCACTGGGGGTTGGTTAGTTACCGCGTGGGGGTTGGTTCCTGATAGAATCCGAGTTCTGCCCGCTTTACCTCTCTGGTTCCCTACATTCTTATGCCTTTAGCCATGTGACAACAGTGCAGGGCCCTTCACCAAATGCACAACGCCCTTGCACATCTCAGGCTCCAGAGCCAGGAGCTAAAGACAACCTTCTGTTGTTTATAAGCGACATGGCCTGTGTTGTTCAGTTATGGCAGAGGAACACAAACTGGGCTGTTCACATGGCCTGCTGAGTAGACAAGGACACACAGGAGCCCAGCGTGTAGAAGCCAGTGCTGGGGACTGATGGCTGGGGACTGTTCTAGGATGGGGTTGAAAGCTCACTGGGGGGGTACCGATGGCATCTAAACAGCATGTCCAAACCTTGATCCATTAGCGTGTGAGTGATTTAACATAGAGTCCCCTGCACTCACAGGCCCCTCCCACCCACCCCTACCAATGCCCTCCCCACTGGGTGCTGTCTCCACTTGGCCACCTGTTTCCGTTCTGTCTGACCTGCCCCAGGAGCCCTGTATCCCAAGCCCCAGCCTCTGTGAGCACATTGTCCACTCCCCGTATAGTGCCTAGCTTTCACGGTTCCTCTGGACCATGTCTGTCTCCACACCAAACCCACTTCTCTGTCAACTCTCTTAAAATAGTTCCCATGTGACACCCCCTGAGCCCAGACCCTGGTGGGGACCACATGTGGGGTGCAGGTGCTGTCCCTTACAAAAGGAGGCCCTTCCTAGACAAAGGACGCAAAAGAAAGAGACCAGCCAACCTCTTCACCGCACAGCGTCCTGGCATTCTTTCTCATCTCTTCATCTGAGGGGTTCCTAAAATGACGGGGCACCTGCCGTAAACGGACAAAGATGGGAGAAATAGGATGTCTGTTCCGACTGCCCTCCCACCCCACTGATAACCCACTGGTTGTGGATGCAATGGTTGGTACAAAGGCGGAGTCAAGGGAAGAGGATCGGAAATGACGTTGTCAATAGGACAAAAGCAGTGCAGACCCCGCTGGCCGCGTGCAGGTTCAGCAGAGGTGAGTGCTAGACTGACTGGCAGTTCACAGCCAGTGTCAGTGATCCAGGGTGAGAGACTAGCCTGAGCTCTAGGTTAGGGCCTGAGCCCTAACCTCCTCATCTTCAAGTGTGCTGGAGGGGGAACAGCTGAACCCTGATCTGGTACCCATCCCCCACCCCCCACCCACCCACCCACCCAAACCTCCCTCCCTCAAAGACTAGCTCCTTCCCTGGAGGAGGCCAGGCTGCAGACAGTGCCAGTGGTCGGGAGAGGGGAGTTGAATATTCAGTATCTGGGGAGACAATAAAAGTCCCAGGAAGAACCTGGCTAAGGCAATTACCTCTGCATAAATGCATATATTATTCATCCGTGGCTTTGAATATATAAATAATACTGATACAATTTGCATGTGTTAAAAGGGGATGTAATTACCCACGGATGCCTGTGAGCGCCTGGTACCCACTGGCCATGTCCTGGGCCTGCTGCCCTGCCCCCAGAGGCTCACCTTTGCCCTTTCTAGAGGCCGACTATGCGGCAGTTGGGTGACTTGTAGTGACTAGGAGGCCTGTGGTACCTCTGGCAGTTTGGTTGTTCTGTGCTTTCTGACGACCTTGGGGACTCTTTTTGCCTCCTGACTCCATCTGAAAACTTAGGACTATTTTTAATAAGATCATTATATTTGTCCCTTTTAAAAATCACATCGTCTTGGGCTATGAAAACAACGCTTGTTCATCATGTATAATTTGGAAAATGAACAAATTTGAAAATGAAGAGAAGAATTTGTTTACCATGCCCACCGCTCTGACGTGGCCACTGCATACATTTGTCTTCTGGCCAGCCTCGCCTGTTTCTAACAAACTTAGGATCATATTATGCACAGAGGTTTGTAGCCTGCCACACCAGCAGATAAAGGAATGTAAAAAGCTAATAAATAAAGATCTCAACCTCGCTAGTAATTAAAGAAAATATAAATTATATTCACATAGAGACCCATTTTCACCTACCACACCAACAACGATTTTAAATGATGATTCTAACAACTTACCAGTGTAGGACAGGTTCCCCAGAACGGTCTCTGCAGAAAGAACCAAAATTGGGGAGACTTCTCTGAAGGTGATTTAGCAGTGTGCATCAGAAGGCTTAAACCTGTGCATACCTTTTGGCCTCTGAAAATCCATCCCTTAGAGTTCAGTTGCCAGAGAGAGGAAGATCACTCCAGCCACACAGTTTTCACTGTTTGCCATAACAAAAGATTAGAAACAACTTTAAGAATTCAGGGGCAGGAAGTAGTGACCCGGAGTCGCACCTGCAGCTCCTACAGCAGCTTGTGGTAGGTGTTTACACACAGATGTTGATGCGCGCGCGCACGTGTGTGTGTGTGTGTGTGTGTGTGTGTGTGCGCGCGCGCGCGCGCGCGCACGCGCATGCTGCTTCCACTAAACCTGCATTTATGTACTATAACTTTGTCTTGCAATTAGCTCATTTCCCCATTTCAATCAACCCTTAACTATGACACACACAAATAAACACACAGGTGTACATGCACAGCATACAAAAACAAACACACACATGCAAACACAGACACCCAGATGTGTATGCACACATATGTACACTCAGACACGAATGCATACATAAATAGGTGCACACCTAATCACACACACAGAATCAATACGTGCGTATATAACCCAGGGTAAGTGTTATTTTGGGATTTCCAGCTGAGAAAGTTTTTATTTCTGCTCCCTTTAGAAACGTGACTAGGTGAAAGCAATAAAGGGACAGGAAGGGACAGAAAGGGATGGGGAGATGGCTGGGCTGGGTGGGAAAAGCACCTGTTGCAGAACATGGGGACCCAGGGTTCCTGACACCCACATAAAAGCCAACAGGTTCTGGAAAGATGCTGGCCCCCTAAGGCAGCTGCCACCCTACTGAGTTTCCTGCATCTCGCTAGCCAAAGCCAGTCAAAATGCCAACCCAGCTTCAAGGGGTGGGCATAGACAGAGATCAGCTCCTGCAGTGTGCCCGATTGTGGGGAGGGGGCCCTCCCCACACTCCCTCACTCTCTCATCCTTGCAAACCTCTACTTTGAGCCTTATACCAGCCTACCTGCCTACCTCTGCCCCTCACTGCAGGGCACCAGAAGCTCCATCACAGACCCCCGTTTCACACCAAAGCCCTGGTTTACCGCTCTGTCCTATTCATGGTCTTCCCGGCAACTGGAAGTCTGAGTGCCCAGCCCAGGTCCTTTCATCCTGTGGACACCCCCTCTAGACTGACTCTCAGGAACCCCTCCACCTTCTCCATGCCAGACACCCCTCTCTGAATGCCTGTCTCAGTGCGTGCAGCTCAGACTTCCAGCATCTCACTCCCATATGACCTCTGACCCCAGGACACTGACACCCCTCCTTACATTAGCTCTTCCTTTCCTCCTGTCCTGGCTTCTCCTTCAGTTCACGGGTTCCCAGCATAGGGCCAAAGCAAATGCTTTCCAGACTTTCCTCTAGCTCCTTGGGGCAAATCTTTCCTACAAACTGGTGCTTCGGTACACTTTCCACACCCCGCTACACGCGCGCTTTGCTTTTCTTGGCTTGTGTAGTGCTGGGGATGGGACGCATGGCATCACGTGTGTGAGGCAAACCACTCTACCAGCTGAGCTCCATTGCTAAATCTTGTGGTGACTTCGCTGCAGACTGATTGGAGGGTCTCTCCAATCCTAAATTATTTTTATTAATGAGACCAATAGCCTGATCACCCCCCCCCTACATACACACACACACATACACACACACCTGCCCCTCTATCAAATACATTTCTGCTGGGCTATGGGGGTTGGCTTTTTTCCTTCTTTTCTTACAGGAAACCGTCCACAGTAACTACAATCCCCATAATGCCGCTCTCCTTCCCTCCCAGGCTGCTCTTTCTGGTTCCCTCTAGAGCCTCCCTGATGGGAACTGTAGTTCAGAGAGGCCTTAATACAGGCATGGGAGAATGACCAAGACTGGACTCAAAACAGCTCTGCTCTGGCTGTCCCACCTAGTCTCAGCTAACCGGGAGTGGCTTCCTTCTCCACCAGAGGAGCACCGTCCCCGGGGAGGCGTGTCCAGAAGGAAGGATGGGAGGTAGCTCCTTGCTACATCTTTTCCTCACCTATCCAGTCATATCTGTCCAGAACTTTATCCTTGTATTGACCACTGGAGTTCTTTCCCGGGGAGCCTCAGGTCTTCGAACACGGGCCCTGGTTCCAGGCTGTTGACGCTGCTGCTGTTTCAGACATTCTGGGGTATATGGTTAGGATGCCTTGAGTTCATAATGGAAGCTGGTCTAGTTCCTCCTGTGCTCTGGCTGCTGTGTTCAAACCCACCTCATAATTTAACCACAATAATCTGGTGAGAGGGAAAAATACCAACCCACTTCACAGATGGGGACTTCTATAATTAAAAAATAAGAGATAAGGCAATAAGAGAATAAGATGCCAGGCAGCAGATATTAGATTATATGAGGTTTATTAAATGAAGATGGGAAAGAAGAAAAGGGGGGCTACCCGAGAGAGAGAGAGAGAGAGAGAGAGAGAGAGAGAGAGAGAGAGAGAGGAAGAGGGGGAGGGGGGAGAGAGGAAGAGAGATGAAAAATAAGAGAGAAAAAGGGAGTAAGAGGGTAAGAGAGAGAGAGGCAAGGTAGGTCTGTCCTTTTATATACTGGGCAGGGCCACGCCCCCATAGCAGGTAGGCAATGACATCACAAATAGGCAGACTGAAGCAGAATCCTAACATTCCTCCCTTTTTTTATAATTAAAAAAATGAAGAACATTGGATTGGTTTTTTTATATAAGTTAAAATATATAAATGTAAGTTCATTGGAAGCAGCTTTTGGCTGCCATGCAAGGGGAAAAGAGAGAAAAGCAATAGCAACAAAATGTCTGGATGATATGGTGAAGAGGAAGGAAAAGCTCTGTCTTGAAAGGTTAGGGTAGAGGGCAGGGTATGTCAGCCATGTCCTGCAGCAGATAGGGACCGAGGAGTGCTGGGGGAACCTGGAGCTGTGTGTCCTGGGCCTGGAGCACACCATTTCAGCCTTTTACAAATGGATAAGGGCAAAGTAATCATTTTAACTACTTCCTGCTGACAGTAGAGTGGTGATAGGGGTTTAAAAGGCTGAAATTTTGGCCAGGTTCCAGAAGACAGGCTGTTGCATTTGTTGTCCAGAATCTGAGAATATCTCTAGCTGGGAGGGGCAATGCAGGTCCAGCTGGCACAATTTCCAAGGTTGGACTTGAGCAACTATGGGTAGCTGCTTTGACAATGCCCCAGATATAGGAAGTCTAGCAGGATACTGGAACATACATGTGGGCAGAAGACAAAGTTAGTAGGTGAGGGAGAAAATTCCCTTTAGGTGTACATTTGAAACTCTTCGGGGGGCTGGAGAGATGGCTCAGAGGTTAAGAGCACTGCCTGCTCTTCCTAAAGGTCCTGAGTTCAATTCCCAGCAACCACATGGTGGCTCACAACCTCTTGCTGGGTGGTGGTGGTGCATGCCTTTAATCCTAGCACTTGGGAGGCAGAGGCAAGCGGATCTCCGTGAGTTCGAGGCCAGCCTGGTCTACAGAGCGAGTTCCAGAACAGGTAGGGTGACACAGAGAAACCCTGTCTTGAAAAAACAAACAACAACAATAAAAGACCAAACCAAAACCAAAACAACAACAATAACAACAACAACAAAAACAACAAAACTCTTGAGAGAGCAAAGAGAAAGAGAAAAGGTTTGAAAAGAAGAAAAGAGATGATGCTTGAAATTTTGGGAGAGCAAAGAAAAAAGTTTGGACGTGGGGAACTGTCTTTCATTTTCCCTGATTTCTGGCAACAATTAAAAGGCTTTAGTTTTGGATCGGTCCAAGTTTGGTTGCAGAAGCGTGTAAGCCTAGAAGCCCTTAATGTGGGCACAGGGATTTGAAATTCTCCAGAAGGCATCCCAGAGGCGTTCTAGGAGGAACAGACATCTGGACGTTTCCCATGGGGAGGTGAAGACAGTAATCCGCTAGGGCGTCCCCAGAACAGATAATGACTCAAAAAACAGGTGCACGGACTGTTCCAGTGACTTGTCAGTACTGGAGAGCAACCAAAAGAGTGCAGCTCTGCGGCTGAGCTGGGCGGGCGGGGGGGGGGGGGGAGGGTTCAGGGGGGAACAGCTACCTACCCAGTTCACTAGGAATTCGCAGAGGCCAAAGGGCAGTGGGGACGACTGTGTCAGTTCTCACCCAGTGAGAACTGTTCTAGTTGTAAGTCAGCGAGAAGGACCAGCCCCAGTCATGAAGACACAGGTCACCTCCGCTCCCCGTGAACCAGAGAGGTATCGATGGTCTCTTGGACAAACAGAAGCATTTTGTGTGTGTGTGTGTGACTGGGAAGGGAGAATTTAGCTGGTGTTGGGTACGGAAAGGTGGCAATCAGGTAGTTAGGGGAGGGGAGTCCCCAAACCACTGAAAAGTGGGAGGAATCTCAGTCTCAGCAATAGGTGGAAGGTAGGAAATTTTACACATTGTGGGAGAAGTCAGTAGACATACAACGTACCTGGAGGCTTGGGAAAAGAACTTTGTGTTAAAAGCACAAATACTCTTTGAAGTGGACTTAGGAAAGGCAGAAGCCTTACGGAACTTTTCTGACACCCATGAAACAGTAACCTGGGAGGACAGAAAGCAGGCTGGCAAAGCGACACTTCAGCAACACTGCACATCATGAAAGATGTCTGTCCAGAAGACTGGATGATTTAAACACAATGAAAGGCATTTTAAGGAAAAGACAAACAAAAGGAAATGTAAAATTTTGAGCTTGGAACTATGATAAGACCGTATAGTGGAATGTTCTACCATCGTCAGATTAAGAAACCAGAGCTCCATTGGTCAGTGTCAACACTCAGAACAATTAATACAACAACAGCACAGCAACAGGATGAATAAAACATCTTTTTAGGCATTTTAACCTTCATAACTTGCATTTACCAACTTAAAACACCTTCTTAGACCATCTAACATTCATAACTTGCATGTATCAACCTTAAAACACCTTCTTGGGCCCTCCAACATTTACAAAACACCTTCCTGGAAGCTTTACGACACAGGTGAAATTGCTGTAAGCAGTCACCGTCCTAAGATGAAAGAACAGGAAGGCCGACTGTATCTAGACCTGACAGCTAAAGTTTGGTCTCCTGCGTATGAAGAGGGA
Source organism: Acomys minous (assembly GCF_964271855.1). Classification (NCBI taxonomy): domain Eukaryota; kingdom Metazoa; phylum Chordata; class Mammalia; order Rodentia; family Muridae; genus Acomys; species Acomys minous. The sequence goes on from NC_140491.1 coordinate 71,759,904, forward strand.
TGAGATGGTACCCAGAGCCTCCTGTGATGGAAGTTGGCAATGTGACTGGGCAGGCCAAGTATGGGGTTGAAATAGACCTGCAGCGTTAGTTACCCTGGGTTTAGCGAGGCCGCTGAATCTAAGAGCAATCTGTATTCCACCTGTTCAAGGAACCTGAAGGCTGGAAATGCCGAAAGCTCTTGTCCCGCTCTCTGTGTGGGCCAGAACCCCGAGTGCTGTGTTCTACCTTGCCCCCTACCCAAGACCGCTTTCTCCTGTGTGGATCCTCATTACCACACCTGCCTCAGTTTCCTCCAGCATTGCTCCGCCACATTGTCATCGTCGGGGTTTCTACTGCTGGGATGAAACACCATGACCAAAAGCAAGTGAGAGAAGAAAGGGTTTATTGGGCTTACACTTGCACACCATGGTCCATCACTGAAGGAAGTCAGGACAGGAACTCAAAAACAGGGCAAGAACCTGGAGGCAGGAGCTGATGCGGTGGCCATGGAGGGATGCTGCCTACTGGCCTTCTCCTCATGGCTTTTTCAGCCTGGTTTCTTAAAGAACCCAGGACCCCCAGGCCAGGGATGGCCTCACCCACAATGGTCTGGGTCCTCCCCCATCAATCCCTAGTTAAGAAAAATTCATACAGCTGGATCTTATGGAGGTGTTTTCTCAATTGAAATTCCCTCCTTTTGGATAATTCTAACTCGGTGGTTCTCAACCTGAGGGTCTCGACCCCTTTGGGTATGAACAACCTTTTCATAGGGGTCACATATCCGATATCCTGCATAGCAGATACTTACATTATAATTCATAACGGTAGCAAAGTTATGAAGTATAAACAAAATAATTTTTATAGCTGGGGGTCACTACAACATGAGGAAGTGTATTAAAGGGTCTCAGCATCAGGAAGGTTGAAAACCACTGCTCTATCTCGTGTCAAGTTGACATAAAAACAAGCCAGCACAATTGACCCCTTCATGCCTTCAAAACAAGGACCACCTGGGTGACTCTTACAAGTTCAACTGCCAGCACATGGTACAACTTTGGCCATTTCCGGAACACATGCTTCTGTGTGCTGACTCTCAGGAAACACTTCCCAGAAGATTTTACCTCAATGATGCTGGTCTCTTCTTAATCGCAGCTGATTCATCAGCTCCAGATGACCAGACACCACAGATTCCCTCACGCAAATGGCTGATTAGAATCTTAGGTTTCCTCTGAAACTTCACAAGCCAGGCCTTCATCATCTGCACTGCTCTCAACATTCTTAATCTTCCAGAATCCCACAGAACACCTCACTGAGCTGTTGGTTATTGTTAATATTTAATACTGAATTATCACTTTAGTAAAAATCAGTAGTTACCCCTTAACTAGCTTTATACCCAAATGACCACACGGAAAGACTAGGATCTATCTAGCCTATAGCACAATGCTGTGCAATAATTACTCCATCCTAAACCTCCATGCTAGTATAGTTTCCTCACAATCTGATTTCCTATGTTATACTTGCTTTTAAATCATCTCCTAGACCTAGTCATTTCTCCTGGGGTTCCCAGTCTTCCCTTCATGGCTCCATTCGGTCCTTCCTGCTCTTTCTCCTCCCCTCACTGGACCAGGATGTTCCACCCTATTTTCTGTTACCACTTAGCATTGGCTAGTTGGCTTTTATTGGCAATACAGAGAACAAATGGTGACGTGTTTATACAAACTTGAGACAGGAGATACTTAGAATAAACATCACAATGCAATGTTCAGCTTGAAGCCAAATAGAGGGGTAGAGAAATTAGCATATGAATGAACGAGGGTAACTGTACACAGTCCTGAAGAACATTATGCCAACACTGAGCTCCCAACACTCAATGACTTTTCTAGCCCAAAGTTCCAAAGTCCTTCCACAATCCTCTCAAAAAAATATCATGGTCAGGTTTGTCACAGCAATACTCTACTCCTGGTACCAAAATCTATATTAGTCATGGTTTCTACAGGGACAGAACTTATAGAACGGATCTCTCTCTCTCTCTCTCTCTCTCTCCTTCTCCCCCCTCCCCCTTCCCCTCCCTGTCTCTCTCTATACACACGCATGCACATACATGCACGTGGGATTTGTTAGAATTACTTACAGCCTGTGGTCTCACTAATCCAACAATGGTTGCCTACAAAGAGAATGTCTAAGAACCCAGTAGTTTTCAAGTCCATGAGACTGGATATGTCAGCTGGTCTTCAGTAGACTCTGGAATCTTGATGAAGAAACAGGCTTTAATGCCAGTGAAGGGATGGACTTGCTAGTGAGGGTGAGCAAGCAGGCAGAGAGAGCGCTTCCTTCTTCCATGTCCTTATATAGGCTGACAGCAGAAGGTGTGGCCCCGGTTACAGGTGGATCTTCCCACCTCACAGATCCAGATTAGAAATGGCTCTTCCTGCTTTGAATGAATTACTTAAGAAATAATGCCTTGAGGCTGGAGAGATGGATCAAAGGTTAAGAGGACTGTCTGCTCTTCCAGAGGTCCTGAGTTCAATTCCCAGAAACCACATGGTGGCTCACAACCATCTATAATGAGATGTAATGCCCTCTAAGTGTACATGCAGATAGAGCTCTCATATACATAAAATAAACAAATAAATCCATCTTAAAGGAAGGAAGGAAGGAAGGGAGGGAGGGAGGGAGGGAGAGAGAGAGAGAGAGAGAGAGAGAGAGAGAGAGAGAGAGACTCACAGATGTGCTCAGTCATTTGGGTTTTAGTTAATTCCGGATGTAGTCAAGTTGACAACCAAGAACAGCCATCACAGCCATGGAAGGTCTGTTTGGGTGGGACCCCAGTTCTTGGGCCTGCCTGATGCCATCTGTACCCTCAGAGCCCAAGCCTGGTTCTTGTTCCTGATCTATTGATCTATTGTCTATTGTCACCGGCAGACCTCCTTGCACCCTGAAGTTTCAGGGACGTGAGTAGGGGGTGCGCCAAGCCTCACTTGTCTTGGCAAGAAAAAGTAGGAATCCACAGGCTTTGAATGTGCAGAGCATGAGGCAGGGAGCTGGGATCCTCAGCCCTTCCTGTGAGGGAAGCTGACTACTTGATCCTACCACATCCTTCCTCCTGTTCCTGAGGGTCCCCAGGGCCAGCAGCCTTGGTGTGAGCTCGTTCAGTCTCATGCCCAGAGCGCAGCACTATAAGCCAGAGGAATGTCGGAGAACATCTCTCCTCCTGGAACACGCATTTTTGGCAGGACTCTATAAGTCTGAACCCCCAACCCAACCCAGACAGATAGAACCCAATCACCTGACAATCCCGAGCCAGGTCACCTACTCACATGTAGATCCAGCCCATGATAAGACCCCCACACCAGACAGAAATAACCCTGGAGGAGCTGGGGGTCCTTGTCCTTAGCTGAGCTGACGGTGGACAGTTGCTTGGCTCTCTGCCCACCACGCCCCCTCTTTCCCTCCCGAGGTGGCCAGTTAAGGTCCTGCCTGGGCTGATAATTGTCAAAGAGACTAGAAACTAGGCCTGGAAATTGGGGAGGAGGCTTCTGATCGAGCTGTAGGGTGCTGGGCTGGCGGTGAGGGGTTCTGGAACCAGCTTCGCCTCGCCCATGCCCATGGGACGGGCAAAAGTCTGCTCAGCCGCCGCCCTGGACTCCTGCCATCCACGCCTCTTATCCTTGCTGTCGGCCTGGGTACAGTGCCTACTGTCACGGGTCCTTCCAAGGTGTGGCTTGTGTTTCAGGGAGTGGGAAGCCTGGTTCACAGGAAGCACTGCAATGCCAGCTGCACCAGTTGAGGACAGTGCCACCCTACAGGCATTCTCTATCAGCAGTGGTTACGTGCACAAGTTCAGTGGCATGGTGATGGAAAGACGTAATTAGTCCCAGCACTCGGGAGGCAGAAGCAGGGGGATCTCTGAGTTTGAGCCAGCCTCGTCTACATAGAAAGTTCTGGGCCAGCCAGGGATACATGATGAGATTCTGCCTCAAAACAAAGATATCTTGCTGCTTTTGTTTTAGGCAGAGCGTATGCTCCCATGGGGCCCCTCTCCATGCCCTTGTCCCTGCACTGGAAGTTCCCAGTCTGTCTTTTGACATCCTTCCTGGGTAAGATGCAAATCCAGTTAATTCACATTCTCACGGCGCGTGCGCGCGCGCACTCGTGTGTGTGTGTGTGTGTGTGTGTGTGTGTGTGTGTGTGTGTGTGTCTGTGTGTGTGTGTGTGTGTGTGAACTGCTGCACAGCTACAGGTGTGTGTCTGTAGTGGCATCCACACATGTGAGCCTAATGGTGTGCACTTGTCTTGGGCTTGGCCTGGGCTGTTCTGGAGTCTTGAAGTCCAGCCATCACAGGCATGTTAAGATTCCACTGACAACTTTCTTCCTGACTTGCAGGCAGCCTGCCCCCTTCTCATCGGGTCCTCATTTACCTTTGATTGTGTGCACAGGAGGTGGAGATGGGGAAGAAGAGGATAGAGAATGTTCCACGTCTTGTCCTTTTATAAAAACACCAGGCCTAAGCTGGGCGTGGTGGCGCACGCCTTTAATCTCAGCACTCGGGGGAGGCAGAGGCAGGCGGATTGCTGTGAGTTTGAGGCCAGCCTGGTCTACAAAGCAAGTCCAGGACAGCCAAGGCTACACAGAGAAACCCTGTCTCAAAACAAACAAACAAACAAAACAAAAAACAAAACAAAAAAACTATTGGGGAAGAACATGAGACCTATCAGATTAAAGCTCATTTTTACAGTGTCCTGTAACCTTCATTGCCTCCCAAAGGCCCTGACTCTAAATATAATCATATTTCATGTGTGTATAGGGTGGGGAGGTTAGATCTTCAACATGAGTGTGTGTGTGTGTGTGTGTGTGTGTGTGTGTGTGTATGTGTGTATGTGTGTGAGCGTGTGTGCAAAAGAGGGGGAGAGGGAAAGGAAGAGGGGGAAGGAGAGGTGGGGGAGCAGAGGGAAAGAAGGAATATGTATGGGCTTGCTCCAGCTTCATGTCTGTGTGTCTGTCTGCACATGGGTCGGTGTGTCTTGTGCAGCTGGCCTGGGAAGGTGAGCCATCATGAGGATCCGAACCTGCCAGTCACCCCCTCCCACCTGAGGTGGAGGAGGCAAGCTGGGGCACCAGCGGAAGCAAGCGTGGGCTCTCCTCTGCCGATCAAGATCCATAAATAAGGTTGTCTCCCTGGCATGTTCCACACCACACGCGGCTCTTTAATAAAAATTGGCTGAGATTTGTGGATAAGCCTGAAGCAAAGTCAATGCTTGGTGTCAATCCCACGCTAAGAGGGGCCTTCAGGGGTCAAGCTGCTTCCTGTATATGATGCCCTATCAAAGATATGTCAGCCTGGCGCTAAGCAGCTTCTAGAGTGCAGGGAGACACCCAGCTCTGACGGGGCTCGCGTCAGGGTTCTCAGTGGTGGTACCAGGATGATGAGGAGGTGTGGGGGTGGGGGAGTGAGGGAACACAGTCCATGTCATCCTCTCTATGGGCCGCCAGTGCTCCCCAGAGGCGGTGAAGCTCAAGAAGGGTTGAAGGTCACAGTCCCTCTCAACTGCTCCCCAACCCCCTTTTCTCTCCTGTCCTGGGGATACCAGGGCTTTGTCTGGGTCTCCATCCCTCACCAGGCCAAGTTCACACGCAGGAGTCTGCCAAGGGCTTGTAAGGGTCACCTGCCTCCCCGGCTCCACTGATGCTGGAGTGGTCGGGAATGTGTGGGGTAGCAGGTGAATTCCGTCCAGCCTCGGCCACTGGGGGAGGATGAGCATCTAATAGGCATGCTGGCCACACTCAGTGAGGCAGAAAGAGGGGAAATCAAAAGAAGTTTGGTTTAATTAAGTATCAGGGAAGATTTATGCAACTTCCTCTCTGCGTCATAAATATTCATGAGGGCAGCCTGCAAGCTCTCCACCATTCACTAGCTTGGTAGAGGACAGGCTGGTGGTAGGGAGATCTGCATGTGTTCCCCAATCCTCATACCCAGTCCCATGCACACATGCACACACCCACCCACCCCACACACAGGCACACACACACACACAGACATAGACACACAGATACAGACACACAGACACACACACACACACACACACATACAGACATAGACACACACAGACATAGACACACAGACACACACACACCCACCCCACACACAGGCACACACACACACACACACATACAGACATAGACACACACAGACATAGACACACAGACACACACACACCCACCCCACACACAGGCACACACACACACACAGACATAGACACACACAGACACACACACACACACACACACATACAGACATAGACACACAGATACAGACACACAGACACACAGACACACATACAGACATAGACACACACAGACATAGACATACAGATACAGACACACACACACAGACAGACACACAGAACACAGACAGACACACAGACAGACAGACAGACAGACAGACACACACACACACACACACACACTCTTTTTACCCACTGGTCAGTGCTTCCCTGGGCCAGCTTTGTCCAGCTCCCTCTCAGGGTTGAGTCAGCTGTAGTCTGAGAGATAGGAGGATGCCAGCTGGTTTGGAGGCCTGTGAGTGGAGTCAGAGGAGCAGGCAGCGGGTAAGCAGCAGACACATCAGTGTGGCCACCATGGCAACAGGCATAGGAGCCTGGCAGGGGCAGGACGGCTGAGCAAGGCTGGGTCTTTCAACATTGGCCTGTGGGAGGCAGTTGTATCAGGGTACTCCAGAGAAACAGAGGCAAGTGTGTGTGTGTGTGTGTGTGTGTGTGTGTGTGTGTGTATGCACTTGCATGTGTGTGTGTGTGTGTGTGTGTGTGTGTGTGTGTGTTAGACAACAAACAAATGATTCATGATAAGGAATTGGGCTTTATCCTTGTAGAGGCTGGGGAGGCCCAAGACCCACAGCCAGCACACTGGAGACCCCAAGGGAGTAATGGGACAAGATCAGTCTGAAAACGGGCAGGTTAGTGGCCCTGGAAGGGCTGATGCCCAGGCGGAGTCTGAAGGCAGAAAAAGCAAAAAACAAAACAAAACCCCCCTCAGATCAAGCAGATAGGCAGCAGGCCCCCCTCTTCACAAAGGCCTGGACAGAGTGTTCGCATGGTTGCAAGGAAGCACCACAGAAGGCCCAGGGCTCCCGGCTCTGACATGTACATGGGCATGACACATGCGTGAGTCCATGGTCACCACATTCTACCAGCTAAAGGAGTCAAAGAAAACCCAGCAGAGCCGGGTCCAAGGCACCTGGCTGGAAGGAAAGAGTGATGATCAGGTCATTTTGACATCTCTCTGTCACACCTTCTGAGCCTTCAGACCTCCTAGATCCCTGTCAGAGCTACGGACTTCATATGCCAGGACCCGAGGCAGCGCGTGGTGCATCCTCTTTCCTGCATCTCTGTAATCTCAGCTCCCCAGGTCCCACTCCCCTCACTTCTACCCTCTGTCCCTGTTTCCCTGTCTCTGAGGAGTCCTCAAAGCTGCCACTGCAAGGCCATGCAGTGAGGTGAGTGCATAGCAACAACCAGGGCCAGCCCTGGCCAGGACAGGAAGTCCTCTCTGCAGGCCACAGCCTTGACCTATGACAATGCGGGACCCCTTCCCAGTGGGGCTGTAGCCTCTGTGGGGAACACTCTCAGAAGTTGGATCAGGGTGGGCTAGAGATTTTTGCTCATCTGCCTGGTGAGTTGTGCCAAGTTGTACTACCTTACTCACCCCCCAAGATGTGCACCTATATCATCGGGCCCTTCTAGCAAGACTGCATGAGAGTCCAGACTCGAGCTCCCAGCATGCCCTCTGTCACTCCTTCTGAACTCACAAAACACAAGTACAGGGGCTGAAGAGATGGCTCAGTGATCAGGAGCACATATTGCTTTTGCGGAGGGCCTGAGTTGGGTCCTTAGTACCTAGACCAAGCAGTTCATCTCTGCCTGGAACTCCAGCTTCAGGGGACTCCAATGCCCTCTTCTGACTACTGTGGGTACTGCACTCACATGCACACACACGTAATTACAAATCATAATAAAGTATGACTTTAGAAAACACAAACGCAAAGACAACCACTTAGAACTTCAAAGCAATGGCTGTAGGTCCCCCTTCACCTAGCCGTGAACTGAAGAAGTGTGCTGGTTTGTCTGTGCTTCTCCCGGGCGATGATTGGGGGTGTGGTGGGGAAAGGGAAGAGCCACCGCTAAACACAGACCTTTCTTCTCATGTAGCTATTATAGCCAGACAAGGCTCATGTACAATTTAATTGGAAATAATGAAAAATGGTGCCCATTGGGGTGATGGGGAGGCTAGAGGTCAGACTTGGGCTCTCTCAAATGCAAAACAAATGTTCATCAGTGAATCCCAGCCTCAGCCTTGTAGTGAAATATTTTTAAAACATTACTTTGTATTGCATTTAACATATATGTATGTATGTATGTGTGTGTGTGTATATATATCATATTAGTCATTTATCTGTTACTGTGATAAAATGCCACGACCACTTTGAGGAAGAAGGACCTTATATTCTGGCTTATGGTTGCAAAGGGACAGAATCCATAATAGTGGAGAAGACATGGTAAGGCGGTAGCAGCGGGAAGCTGGCTGATCACATTTCATCCACATACAGGAAGGTAAGAGATGGACAGCAGGAAGTGGGGTGAGGTGCACACCCCTCAAAGCCCACCTTCAGCAACTGCTTCCTCCAGAAAGGTTCCACGGCCTCCCCTCAAAAAGCGCCATCAAGTGGGGATCAGCTGTTTGAACACACGAGCCTACAGGGGGACATTTTTCACTCAGAGCACCACCTATGTGTGTGTAGACAGACAAAACAGATTGTAAAGTTTGCACAATCTATTAGAAACAGTTATTATATTTTTCTTTATTGTGCGTTGGACACATTAGGGTGTTTTTCAGAGTTTTGGGGCATGGTTTCTGTCTTCTGGTGCTTGTGGGTTCCTTGTGTGGTAACAGCTAACCTATACCAGCCTAAGGTTGCTTTGTTTTGTTTTGTGTTTTGGAGGTAGACAGACTAGCCTCTGGTATTTTATTAGCCTTGAGTTTGCTTCAGATGTGTTTGTTCTGTTCTCCCTCCTTACTCACCTTTGTGGTTTGTTATATGGATAAGTTTTGACCTTTTCTACTTCTCTTTTGAGCATCTACCAGTGGGTCTTATGGTTCCATGTGTTTTTATTGTGGTAATCGTTTACTTTCTGCTTTAGAATATACTATTCCTTTAAGCATCTTTGGTAAAGCCATTATGTGCAATAAAATGGGCAAACTTGGGCATAATACAGTATGTGAGATAACCAGACATAGAAAGACAATCATGCATTCTCTCTCACATGAAAGATGGACAAGAATATTTTGACTATAGAATAGTAATGGTTAGAAGTTGAGCAGGAGGTGAACAGACAGAGGAAATCTGGACTTGAGCAGCGGGTGCTGTGTCTACGCATTGGGATATCACACTGAACCTCCTTCACGTATACAGTTGGCACGTGTTAATAAAACTAAAGCATTTTAAAGTGAAATAAGCCAATGATAAATCATTTTAAATATGTACCAGATTGACAAAAAAAAAAAAACTTGGACATTTGGCAATACAATAATATGGGCTTGATAGGAGGAAACTGGAAACGTGGGATCAGCTCAGAGAAGTGAAACAGTTATAAGGGAGAGCAGGGGATTTAGCACGTCTGTAGAGCTGTGGGGTCTCACAAGCAACATCTGGACATTTCTAGACTCATGCTTTATAGCACTGTTTGTGAGTCTAAGTCTCATGGTCTGTTAAAAGGTCATGAAGCCCAGGGAGGCACTTGGGAGGCGGAGGCAGGTGGAACTCTGTGAGTTCAAGGCCAGCTTGGTCTACAAAAGCAAGTTCCGGGGACATCCAAGATTATGTAGACAGACTTTGTCTTAAAAAACAAACAAACAAACAAAGTCATGAAGCAATGCCAGGAGTGGTGGTGCACACCTTTAATCCCAGCACTTGAGGCAGAGATAGATAGATCTCTGGAGGTTCGAGGCCACCCTGGTCTTCAACAGAAGTTCCAGGATAGCCAGGGCTACATAATGGGATCCTGTCTCAAAAACAAAACAACAACAAACCAAACAAAACCACTCACAGAGCAGGGCAGGGCCAGTGAGATAGCCCAGTGGTTAGAGGACTTGCTAAGCAAGTCTGATGGCCGAAACCCATGTGTTAGTCTTGGCTGTCAATGTAACTACACCTGGAGACAACTAAAACCCTTCTGGTGGCAGCCACATGGCTCTGGTGGCAGCCACGTGGCAGAGGATGTTCTGCCTTTAGCATGCTTGCCCTCACTATTGCTGGCGAGTTCCTCTATGCTGTTCCTCAGGCCTTTCTTCTCTGGTGTTAGACCCCACCTCTTTGGGATTCTTATGGAGAGATCAACTGCCATCTTCTTGGCCTTTCTGTTTAGGAGACACCTAAGTTTTTACTGCCTGGACTACAACCTGCAAGCCACTTTAAGAAATGAGATAAATGAACCCCAACTTCCGTGCTATAGGAAATTATTCTGAGACTGAGGAAATGTGAAGTAGTTGCCAGGTGTAGGCATCAGCTACCGCCAGAGTGTTGCTGTATAACAAACCATCTCCATCTGCATGGCTTCAAACAACCATCACTTACACTTGGTCACGTGTCTTGTAGATCACATGCTCAGTGGCTTCTGTCATCTTGGGTTTGCCTGGACTTGGGTCCACATTGCAGGCCTAGGTCTAAGTTTCTCATTGGTTGAAGAAGGAATAGTTTGCCTGTGATTTGTCCTCCTCACGGTGATGGCAGAAAGGAAGGCAAGCATCCAGCTCTATCACACTTTAAACTTCTGCTCTTTAAAACTCTTCCACACTGCCTTGTTTAAACATGTGGTGTGGCTGTACCCAAAGCCATGGACAGAGCACACATGACACGTGGGCGTGGTCTTAGTGTATGCGTACTGCTGTGAAGAGACAGGATGATCAAGGCAGTTTATAGAGTAGAGCGTTCAGTTGGGGGCATGCTTACAGCTTCAGAGGGTGAGGCCATGATCATCATGGTGGGGAGCGTGGCGGTAGGTAAACACGGTGCTGGAGCAGTAGCTGAGAGCTCCAACCTTTTCTTCAGGCAAGAGGGAGAGAGAGAGAGAGAGAGAGAGAGAGAGGGAGGGAGGGAGGGAGGAGGGAGGGAGAGCTAATTGGAAATGGCATGAGCTTTTGAAAATTCAAAGCCCACTCTAGTAACACACCTCCTCCAAGGCCACACCTTCTACTCCTTCCCAAACAGTTCCACCACATGGGAACCATATATGAGCCATTCTCACTCAAACACCTCAGGTATCTAAGTTGACACAGAGCCGGAGAGACTCCTGCCTACAATTTGACCAAACTGAATCCACCTCACCTGCATCACCTAAGAAGTCAGTAGACTCTGGAGCCAGCACTGAGTGGTGAAAAAAAAAATGAAGTTACAGATTCATCTGGCTGATGGACTGAAATGTAAAAATTCATTTGAAAATTAATAAGCTCAAATCAACCCTGCTAATCATAAAATCATCCTTAAAAAGCCACTGACTTATCCCAAGACTTTAAGTACCACTTACATGTAGGAAGAATGTCAAAATACATTGTAACAGAGGGAACAACAACAAAAAAGTGATAGATAACCTGACTAGATACAGAAAAGCCCTTTAATCAAAGCAAATTCAATATTCTTTATCAGCTTAAAAACCCTTGGCAGGAGCTGGAGGGGCGGATCATAGGTTAAAGGGAGCTCGCTGCTCCTCCAGAGGACTCAGCTTCTATTCCCAGCACCCACATGTTGACTCACAATCATCTGTAACTCCAGTCACAAGGAATCTGATGACCTCTTCTGGCCTCCTCAGGCACTAGGCATGCACGTGGCACACAGACAAACGTGCAGGCAGAATACCCATATTGCATAGGTTAAATTAATTTTTAAAAAATATGTGGTGCAAAGTACTCAAGGGAAGCACTCAGTTTTGGCCTCTGGCTTCCAAGTACATGTGCTCACGTATGTATGTATACCTATGTAAACGCACCTGCAATTCACATACAAAATAAAATACAATAAAAATAATAGGAAGGTTCTCCTTGCAGGGCTCCTGGCATTCGCTCTGAAAACGAGAACAAAGTAAACATGGCCACTTCTACATTTATTTAGTTCCCCACCCCCTGCTTGATGCTGTAAAATATATGGGGACATAAGGGGTTTAATCATCAGACAGGAGAAGAATGAGGTCCTCACCCTGCTCAGTTTATACAACCACAGCCCCACAAAACATAAAAACACCAACGGAAAAGCTCCCTAGATAAATGCGCGATCAAATATTAGATACATATTTGAAAATCAATAGTTTTGCCTACATGCCGTCCATAACCAGTCGCAAGATGCAACAGGAAGCAAATTCTGTTTACAATTGCAACACACCATAAAATGTTCAGCAGTAATCTCAGGACCAGGGGAGGTGGGGGGGGGGGGAGCGGGAGGACTGTGCCCAGATTCTAGATGGAAAATGTCACAAGCCTTTGTTCAAGGCAGAGAGGACTGAGGTAAACAAAAACACGTGAGATGTCAGGACTGGGTGTCTGGGCTGGCGTGTAGCTCAGTGGTAAAGCACTTCCCTAACACGTGCGTGAGGTCCTGGGTTCAATGCCCACCACCTGTGTAAACAGCTAGCTGGGGTAGCACACACATACAATCCCAGTGCTGGAAAGGTGAGGGAGACGAATGCCTGGGATTTGCTGCCATCCCTGCCCCCTACCCCCCCCCCCACAGGCTCTAGGCCAGTGAAAGACCCTGTCTCCAAATAAAGTAACCAGCTTTTCTGAGAATAGCACCTGAGGCTGTCCTCTGGCCTTCACACACATGTCAGTCATTGGCTAAGGATATGTGGGGATCAGGCTGGCTGTTCGGTGCTTTCCAGGGAGGCCTTCTGTAGCTCCAGGGACATGGCAGAGGAGCTCAGCAGTGTTGAGGAGAGTGTGGTATTTGGTAATCGTGTATTCATGTGTGTGCATGGTTATGTATGAGATTGCACATGTATAAGTGTGTGTGTGTGAGCACATGGGTGCATATGTGTGTGGAGGATGCACGTGAGTCAGTGCACATGAGGATGTGGATATGTGCACTTGAGTGTGAAGGCCACAGGCCAAACTCAGGTACCATTCGCCTTGTGTTTCGTTTTGATGTTTTGAGACAGGGTCCCTCACTGAGCAGGGCTCCCTCATCTGACTAGGCTGACTAGCCAGCCAATGTCACGAATCAGCCGGTAATACAAGCACATGGGCTTTGTACAGAATTAAATCCAGCCAAGCACCTGGCAGCTCTGGACAGTGATGGGTTTCGGCTTACTTATTTTCCCTAAAGATGTGTGTGCGTGCATGCATGCGTGTGTGTATAGCGGGTGTCTTGCTCTGTTGCTTTCTGCTGTACTCCCCTTGAGACACGGTCTTTCACTGAACTGACATCTTGCCATTTTGGCAACACTGGCTGGCCAGTGTGCTCCTGGGGTCCACTCGTATCTACCACCCAATGCTGGCAATACAGGCTCACTTCAGCCACACCCAGCTTTCTACAGAAGTGCTGGAGATTTGAACCCAGGTCTTCCTGTTTGCAGAGCAAGCCCTCTCACCCTCAGAACCATCTCCCCAGTCCATATATATGCACATATATGTATTCATATATATACGGAACCTTAGTTTGTTCCATTATTTTATGTGTTGACTTATATTCCAAGCAGCCTTAATGGATTTAAAATACACTTTTAACACTAGGTTAGGTAGGAAAATGTACTACTCTATTGGTGCAAAACAGGCAAGCCCAAGCCAAAGGGCTCAAAACAAACACCTCTGTGTTTGCTTGACTATAAAAGTTAACGGGCGTTGCTTAATACATTCTAAGATTAGTACCCGAACATCACAAAGATGCTGGTGCGTTCCAAGGTCTTTGGCAATCCCACCTGATAGACATGCTATCTGTATTTGGTGGTTTATTTTTTGCCCCCAACACCATGGATTTGCTGTTGTTTCCTAGGATAAATGTTTAGAGACACTGACACGTTTACCAGGTTTTCTGCTCTTCGTTTTCATCTGTAGCTCAGACAGTCCTCCCTGGGGGTCGTTTTATTTATTTTCTTTTGTTTCTTTGTTTGTTTTAGGTAAGATCCCACGCATAGCATAGACTGGCCTTGAATGCTGTGCCTTCCCACCTCAGCTTCCTGAGCCGGCACTGGGATTACAGACACCCATCGTTATTATGCCTGGTTGCCATTTGCACCCTCCCTCCCTCGCTCCCTCCCTCCCTCCCTCGCTCCCCCCCCCATTATATTTATGTGTTTTGTGTGCATCTGCATCGACACCTGCATGTGCCACGGTGCACCTGTGGAGGCCGGAGGACAGCTCCCAGGAGTTGGTTTTGCCCTTCTGCCATTCAGAGGTCAGAGGCCAACCCATTTTCTTTCTCTTTAAAGTAAGCATTTTTGTCCTTGGCTGGTGCAACAGTTTGTGCAGGCCCCCCTGGGTCCTGATCCACTGGCCTCGATGGTAGCCAATGGACAGCTCATTCTCTACGATGGTTGGGGGAGTAGGGACTGCCTCTGCCATGAACTCTGGTGCCCCCAATTTGATCATTTCCCTTTGGTGGGGAGGCCCGGTGGGCACCCAGAGGAAGGGGAAGCAGGCTATCCAGATGAGACCTGATAGGCCGTGGTCACATGGTGGGGGGAGGAGGTCCCCTTCTATCAGAGGTCTAGGGGAGGGGAGTAGGGTGGAAGAGGGAGGGAGAGTGGGGAACGGGAAGAAAGAAGGGAAGGGATAACAAATAGGCATGTAATCTGAATAAATTACAATAAATTAAAATTTAAAAAATAAGCATTTTTTAACTGCTAAAAAATGGAGTGAAATTCCACCAACAGAAATCATCTAGGCTTTGCTAGCAGCATGCCTTTATTTTATAGTTGTTGGTGCTTACGTCAACACAGAGTGAAAGGTCTCCTATTGCATGTCCATGCCCGTATGTCATATGCTACTCTTGTTCCCTTCTCTCTTCCCCACCCTCACGGTTTCCTTTCTATGCTCACGTCCTGTGTGTGTGCATGTGCACAAACACTTGTATGAGTGTACCCTCCCCACACACAACACAAATTTAAATCTAAATTCCACGTGTTACAGTTGTCTTGTGGGTGCCCGGGCTGGCTGTGATGAGACGTGATCTGCTGTCACTGTGTAGGCTCCCCGGATTTTTCTCGGGCGGCTGCCTCCTCACGTTGGTTGCTGGCTGTACTTCTCATCAGCTTTCCTTCCGGTTTGTAGGGCTGGGGATGGAACTCCAGAGCCCCGTGCCTGCTAGCGCGAGCGCTATACCAACCGAGCCACGCCTGAAGTCCCGTTCCTCTAGCTTATTGTAGATTTCTTATTTTTCTTGAATTTGATTTTCCAGTCTCCCAAATCTAAGTATTTGTGTCCTCCATTGATTCTCAAAAATAGATACTTTCTCTTCAGGCACACTCTTCCCCTAATCTCCTGATTGTCCCCTTCTGGTACTTTGAAGGTTACACATTTTTAGACATAATATCTCTATTCTCAATATGTAATGGCTTTTATTTTATGTCTCCCATTTCCTTCTTCTCCCTACTTCGTCCTGGGTAATTTGTTCAGCTCTATCTCCCAGGTCATTATTCTTTACTCTGGCCATGTCTAATCTGTATTATTCCATTCATTGAATTTCCCAGGTCAATTACATTTTTATTTCCTTAAGTTTTTTTGTGATTCCTTTTATCTGCCTTTTAAGTTTTGATAATGTCTCATTCCTCCAAATTATATTCTGCTCCTAAGTGTGCAGGTCTGATTCCCTCACCCTCTGCCTCTGCATCCACCCTGCAGGGCACACCATTTCTTTGTGTTTTTTTCCTGAGCTTTTTAAGTGGATTCATAATCATTTTGGCTTTTACCTACTGGTGTTTTCTGTGGGCCGGGTAAGCTGTGGCTTAAATGTAAAACATACTCCACAGGCTGTATGTCTGAACACTTGGTCCCCAGCTGGGGGTGCTGTGTGGAAGTGGGGCCTTCTGACAGGAAGTGAGTCACTGGGGGTGGGGGCAGGGCTTGAGGCTTTATGGCTTTATAGGGTGGCCCCACTTCCCGTTGATTCTCTGCTTCCTGAGTGCAGATGTGATGTGGCCAGCCAGCTTCCTGCTCTTGTCTCTGTGACTTCCCTGCCTGCAGCCATGTCTCCTCTACCAGGATGGACTGTATCCCCTCAAACTGTGAGCCAGTACAAACTTTCTCCCTTACGTTGCCTTTGTCAGGGTGTGTTATCAAAGCACCAGGAAAAGAAACCACAGCAGAACAAGAGCTGCATCCCTCCAAAGAAGGTGTGGAAACCGCAGACTAATCTCTAATTCTTTGGACTGTATTTCCTGTCCACACTGTGATTGGCTTATGTCTTGGGGCTCTGAAGGGGAAATGTTTTATCTTTCCTTCTGGTCATCAGTCATCAGAACATACATGGCTTAGATGTCAAGTATGTCCCCACGGTGTGGCACATTGCTCTGGGTGGTGTGTTTATATCTACCATATCCGCTGTCCTGGTTTGCTCTCTATTCCTGCAATAAAGATCGTCACCGAAAGGGTCTATTTGGTTTACAGATCCTGATCACAGTCCTTCGTGAAGGGAAGTGAGGACAGGAACTCAAACAGAGCAGGAACGTGGAGGCAGGAACTGAAGCAGAGGCCATGGAGGATGCTGCTCACTGGCTCACTCCTCTTGGCTCGCCTCCTGCTTTCCTGTAAACCCCAGGACCACCCACCCAGGACCTACAGTGGGCTGGACACTCCCACGTCAATCATCAATCAAGGAAATGAGCCACAGAAATGCCTATGACCCAATCAGATGGAGGGAATTCCTCAATTGAAGTTTCCTCTTCCCAGGTGACTTCAGTTTATATCAAGTCGACAGAAACTAGCTAGCACAGATGCCCTGAAACTGGAGTACAGGGTTGTCAGCTGCCCCGCGTGGGTGCTAGGAACCAAACTCTTGTTTTCTGCAAGAAGAGAGGCATCTCTCCAGACCTACTTTGTAGTATTTTCTTTGTACAGAGTCCACATTTTTCTTTTAAAACTTTCCCAGATATTATAACTTATTTGTGATTTTTAATGAATGGGTCTTCATTTATAGAGTCTATTCGGTTACTGTTTTATATAAAAATAAAGCTATTTAATTTTGAAACTAGCTAGTATATTAACTCACTGTACGTGTGTATTGCAGAGATGTGCATGCAGGTGTATGTTCATGTGTGCATGTGTCTTAGTTAGAGTTTCTATTGCTGTGAAGAGACACCATGACCACAGCAACTCTTACAAAGGAAAACACGTGATTTGGGCTGGCTTACAGTTTCAGAGGCTTGGTCCATTATCATCATGGCGGGAAGCACGGCAGCGTGCAGGCAGACATGGCGCTGGAGAAGGAGCTGAGATTCTACATCTGGATTCAAGGCAGCAGAAAGAGGCTATGAGCCACTAGGCCTGGCCTGAACTTCTGAAACCTCAAAGCCTGCTCCCCAGTGACACACTTCCTCCAACAAAGCCACACCTGCTCCAACAAGGCCACATCTCCTAACAGTGCCATTCCTTATGAGCCTATGGGCATCATTTTTATTCAAACCACCATGATGTGTGTGTGTGTGTGTGTGTGTGTGTGTGTGTGTGTGCGTGCGTGTGACTGGAAAACTTGCAAGAGTCCATTCCTTCCTTCCTCCAACAGTGGGGATCCGGGGATTGAACTCATGTTGTTAGGCGTAGTGGCAAGCACCTTTCACTCTTTGAGCTGTTTTGCTGCCCATAAATATGAATATTATTCATCCTTTCTCCCTAACATTGCTGTTAGTTTGATCTCTTATTCTTGAAACTCTCCATTATAGAAAACTTTAATCATGCCCCCAAATTAAAGATAACGGTACCCACGACCTCTATAAGGTTATTTCTCAATGCTTCTGACACCAAATCTTTTTATTTTCTATCCTTCCCAGATTCCGATGGCTTTATCCTGAAACAAATCCCAGATGCTAGACCACTTCAATGGAAAATGTTCAATCCATAGTTCTGAAAGCAAAGAATCATCTAGGTAAAGGTAAAATGTCAAAATGCCTTGTGACACCCCGCCATCCACAATAATGTCTTGACGCCGTCAGAACCACAGTTAACGTTGACGTTTCCTTGATTTTACAAATGGTTTTTCCTCAGTTGACTTATTTGACCCAGATCTAAGCAACCATTTGGGTCTCTAAGTATTCTGTGCTGGGTAGTTTTATGGCACCCTGACACAAGCTATAGCATCATCAGAGAGAAAGGAACCTTCACTGAGAAGATGTCCTCATGGGAACAGGCTACAGGCAAGCCTGTAAGACATTTTCTTAACTAGTGATTGGTGGGGAGGGGGTTCCAGCCCCCTGTGTGTGGTGCCACCTCCAGACTGGTGGTCCTGGGCTCTATGAGAAAGCAGACTGAGCAAACCATGCAGAGTAAACCAGTAAGCAGCTCCCCTCCATGGCCTCTGCATCAGCTCCTGTCTCCAGGTTCCTGCTCTGCTTCAGTTCCTGTCCTGACGTCTTTCAGTGGACTCTGATAAGTAAGCCAAAACAAGCAAGCAAACAAACAAACAAACAAACAAACAACCTCTTTCTTCCCCAAGTTGCTTGATCATGGTGTTTCATCGCAACAGTAATGACCCTGACTAAGACAGTGCCCACATTTCCCTGGTTCCCAGGTTCATGGTCCACACCTCTTTAACGATTTGTCTGTTTTCTTCTTCTTCATATCTAGGGCTGAACCTAGAGCAGTGGTTCTCAACCTTGCTAATGCTGCGACCCTTTAATACAGTTCCTTATGCTGTGGTGACCCCCACTCATAGAATTATTTTTATTGCTACTTCATATCTGTAATGTTGCTTCTGTTATGAATCATAATGTACATATCTGCTTTTTCCAATGGTCTTAGGCGATGCCTGTGAAAGGATCGTTCGACCCCCAAAGGGATCTCAACCCCCAACTTGAGAACTGCTGACCTCAGGTCCTGCAACATGCTAGGCAGCACTCTTCCCTCTGAGCGACATCCCCAAACCTTTTGTATTTTCCGTTTTGAGACAAGGCCTTGCTTAGTTGCCCAAACAAATCTTCCATCGGTGACTCTCCTGCCTCAGCCTTCCATGTAAGTGAAAGGTCTGTGTCAGGAAATCTGTCTCCACCATCTCTCTCTGCTAGGTTCTGAAATCAGAGCAGGGCTGGATCGGCAGCCCATACAGCCAGTCCAAGCTGGGTCAGTCCAATGGGAGGGACAGGTGGGGTCAGAGGGCAAAAGGAAGGAAAAAGCCTAAGAGTCAGGTTCTCTTCCTTCCCCCCTCCCTCCTTCCCCCTCCCTCCTTCCCCCCTCCCTCCTTCCCTCCTTTCTCTTTCTCTCCCATTTAGAGACCTTTCTGTCATCTTGCTGGGTCCCGTATCTTCCTTCCCCTGGCTTCAGACTTTGATCCCTGGAACACACCTCCCTCCTGTGTCCCTCCCCTGGCAACAGATTGCAACCACTGCCACCAAGGGCATGGGCTCGCTGCCCTGCCAGCTTCTCTATCCGCTGTCACGTGGGCACCCAGTCCTTACAGTCAATTTCCTCCGCGTGGTGTGTCCAGGGTAATTCCTTTCTCCCTCTTAGACCTTGAGGGGAATTATGTGGGTGTTGTTCTTTTTTTTTTTTTTTTTTTTTTTTAATGAAAGAGGAAATTCTTTATGCTCCAGAAGAATTCAAAAGCAGTGCTGTAATCTGGTTTTAGCAGGCTGGAATGAGCTCACTTTGCAGATGTGAAGTGGGGGAGAAATTCCACATACGTTTAAAGTGACTTTTTAAAGAAGGAAAACAGATTAAATATCGGGTCATTCTTTCAAAGCCAGCGGGGCAGACAAAATATCCTTTTAGAGTCGATAACTACCTTTTTTCTTTTCAGTTGTTGAGGGAGATCAGCCACCTTGGATGTGAAGAAGACCTAAAATGTCCTTCAGAGAGCATAAGAGGGGACAGGGTCTCAAGATAAAAACCAGGAGGAAAGACTGAAACAGACTCCCAGGAGTCTAGCAGAAAGAAGTTACGGTGATCTGTGCAATTTAAGGTGTGAGTCCCACTGGAATAAGAGGCTAAAGGGAGACTGTTCCCGACCTACAAGCCCGCCCCTCTCTGTGCAAGTCCCCACCCCCACCCCTGAAGTCCAAGATGTCGCTTCAGCCTGCAGGAGTTCTTAGAGTCGTGACTACCTCCTGGTTTATCCTTTTCTGGGAATGAACCACTACGTTCACCTTGACCTCCACTGTCCCCTAGTACATTCATTTATGCATAGATTCTCCACTGGGCAAAGGGCCTGGAAAGTTCTAGAATCCTGACTCAGAAGGTTAACCAGGGCAGGCCCTCAGGCTTGATCTCGTTGGAAAATGCTGGGAAGTGAAGCTGGGCGCTAAGCTGGAGCCCGCAGGAGCTGAGACCTGAAGGGGCTGGCTTTGTGTGACTGGGGTCCCAGGCAGGGAAAAGAACTGCGGGTGGGGGAGGGGGCTACATTAGGGCTCTGGGTTGTTCTGGCAAGCCTCCTTTACTAAAACCGTTTTTTTTTTTTAAAGCAAAAAATGTTTTCTTAAGTGGAGAGAACATGGAGGGAGGGAGAAAAACTGAGTGGAAGAAGAAAAGAAATACAAAACCAACAACCCACCTTCCATCTTCCAACTCCTCCAGAGTTTCCCATCAGCCTTTGCGCCTCTGGCTGAGGGACCAGAACATTGCCCCACCCCCATCTAAGTTCCTGTGAATGCCTTCAACACCGCCCTGAGCAAGCAGTAGGTAAGTTCGTGAAAGTATGAGCAGCCCAGTTTAGGCCGGGTCACCTATGTGAGCAGGAACATACATTTTTAAAATGACTATTTACATGTGTTAACCCAATTTCTATGAAAAACTGCTTGGGAATACAATCAAAGGGTTAGTAACCTGAGGCTCCAGGTGGCTGGCATTCCGAGGGACCCAGGCCCGAGAGGGTACCCCTGTTTGGGAAGGGGGGTCAGCCTCTACCCTACCCCCAGCATTGCGAGCGAGCTCGGCTCCTGTATATGAATGGGCTGATCTTTCAGCTGCCCTTTGTCTTGGAAAAAATTAATTCTCATTTGCATTACCCCGTCTAAATGTCACCCACCGATATTTTGTTAGACATTAGCAGCGCTGGCAGGGAGGGCCGCGGGGTAATGTGCTTTGCCTGATGCTGGGATTTACATAATTTCAGACAGCAATTAAAGAATCCTGGGGAATTTTTTTCCCCTCTCCCTTCCAACCTCTCCTACAAAGAAAGTGTTCGTTTACATTAAGCGCTCAGCGCCTTGCTGTTCATTTGCATAAAATTAAAGGTTTTTGTGTTCCCGAACAGCAGGGTAACATTTAAAATTCCGTTTTAAAAAGCTCACCTTACAATAATAAAATGTTAATATCATTTCCTAGGCAATGCAAGGTTGCCAGACGCCTTTCAATTCCAACTTGCTCCCGTGCTAACTGCGCGCTCTCTCTCTCTCTCTCTCTCTCTCTCTCTCTCTCTCTCTC